>NC_072029.1:10842053-11077053 GCF_027791375.1 Indicator indicator
TGCATCAGCACAAGGAAATCATGGGAGACCAGTCAGGTTGTTGGGAAAGTCTGGAGGCAAAAGACGGATAGCCTACCTACACTCTACTTGCACTTTCACCTCAGAGAATAGTTACTCCATCCCCCACAAGCCACTATAATAGAATAAAGATAAACGCAGGGATTATGCCAAGTTGACCCCAGGCTTTGTTCTTTCCCTCCAAGCACATTCAGTGAAAAGGTCTAAACACACATCTGATTTGACAAGCATTCAGATTGACAAAGAACATGGTGAAAGTGAAATCATACTTGGGGCATTCATGGGTCCCTATGTCAAAGGTCATTCAGCAGCATTTCAGCTGCTTCTAGCTAGGATTTAAAATAAACTAGTTTAAACTCCTATTGCCACAGACACCGACATACAGTTTGTGCCAGCCAAGAATATTTCTTAGCATTTTGAAGCAAAATTCAACTCAAGAGATAATATAAATTCTGGACAAACATTTAATCCTCACAGCTGGAACCATCATACCTAGAAAAGATGAGCAATTTTCTTTTTTAGCCAGATTCTTAATGTCAACTCATGTAAGTCATCTGCAAAATATTCAATTATTATTAGAAAGTCTGAACAAGCATTTATATGCCTTCACACTTTAAAAAGTAAACCACAGTTTTTTCTACCTAACTAAAGTTTGATCAGCTGATTCAAGTAGAAAAAGTCACACTTAAGTCACTTAGCTAAACCAGAGAGCTCAAAAAGCTTTAATGAATAACTTTTCATTGATGTTCTCAGTTTATCAAACATTATTTGAGTATTCCAGCCTTCATTAAATACATTTGAAGAAGGTGCTTTAGAAACTACCTTGGATCAGTAGTATCAGGCTAGACAGCTTCAGGGCCATGAAAAGTAAGGGAGCAGCAACTGAAAACCTTCTGAGAAATAACAGTGCAGGCAAAACAAATGTATTCTCCCAAAGCCTTTGTGAAGCTTGCTTTAAGCTACAGGCAGCACAGTGGTAAGCCCAGCTGTCGATTCAGCAAGCTGCAAGACTGACACTCCAAAACAGGTCACAGTTCAGCAAACGAGTTGTTGTTTGTTTTTACTGCAGATGAAGAGATCTCCTCGCTGCAAAGTGGCATTTCCGAGGCAATGCTTTCCTAGGAACAACCATATGCCTTTATATATTACAAATAACAAAGCAGGTTGCCACCAGCAGATCTCAGTAGACTTCCTTACTGGTGAAAATTGTAAATCTCATTTTATTCCAGGAGGAGGCTTCACATAAGGATGCCACAGCTGGCAAGCAGGTATGTTTCTGTTGCTTTGTTAGCAACTCAGACTTCCCCAAGTTCATAGATTCATAGAACGACTTGGATTGGAAAGGACCACCCTGGTTCCAATCACCCTGCCATGGGCACAGACACCTCCCACTAGCCCAGGTTGCTCAAGACCTCATAAAACATGGCCTTGAACACTTCCAGGAAGAGGGCACTCACAACCTCCCCGGGCATTCTATTCCAGGTCTCAGCACTCTCACTGTAGAGAATTTCTTCCTAATATACAGCCTAAATCCCCCCCACCTTCAGGCTTCAATCTGTTCCCTCTAGTTCTATCACCACAAGCCCTTGTAAAATGTAAAACGTCCCTCCCCAATTCTCCTGTAGCCCCCTTCAGGTACTGGAAGGCTGCTCTAAGGTTCCCTCACAGCCTTTTCTTCTCCAGGCTGAACAGCCCCAACTCTCACAGCATGTCCCCACAGGGGAGGTGCTCCAGCCCTCTGATCAGTTGAAGGGTAGGACATCAACACTTCCCACTACTGCCCCTAGCTTCTATGCCAAAGTATTTTGAGTGCATCTGCCAAAAAGCAGCCTTTACTCCTTGAGGCTTCCAGCAAAGCCATACAGTTTGGTAATGACAGGCAAAGGACCCATTACTGCTACTCAAGGAAGTAGCAAGACAGCCTGTGTTTAGTGGGATGTGTGCCATTAGCCAACAGGAATTAGTTGCATTACATGCTCCCATACATTCAGACATCAGTTTAAATAACCTTTGGGCAGAAGACAGCCTTTATCCTTTTTGACAAATAGGAAAAAACCTCTCAAGGAAGCACAAAACGTGCTTGCTCTTTTTAGCTAAGGAAATAGGCCCTCAGACTTCAAGATGCCCAGTATGACTTCTTCATCCACACCCCTTCCCCACAAATAACTAAGAAACCAGAAGACAGAATATTTTGTTTGGGACCTCTCCTGCCTAAATGGACACCCACAAGTAAGAGGCTTTCCATGAGCATCCCACCTGCAGAAACAGAGAAAAACACCCAAAACATGAACACGTTTTTCAAGGGGTTAGGACAAGAGAGATTACTAAAAAAAAAGTTTGTTCTTCCTCACACGATACTACAAGGAGAACAACAGATCTCACAAGGCAAGGCAGGCCTTGCTTCTGCTCCCTTCTGTCCCCAAGTGGAAACAAAGCACTTTGCTTTCCTAATGACTGGCAGGTCATGCTCAGGACATGGAAAGCCTTCCATTCTATCATGCTGTGTAAACAAATAGATTCATCATGTTGGTGCAGTTGCTTACTAGTTTTAGAATATTCTAAATTCTGTAGATAGCTGTGATAGCTACCAGATAGTGTAGGACTCTGTGAGGTGTAGAAGATTAAAAAAACAAAACCCATCAAAGGTATTGAATAGGTTATCACCAGCAGCATCCAAGGCAGTGGCATCAAAGTGCTTTTGGCTGTGTGGTTCTCCAAAACACTCTTGCAAAAAAAGGAAATCTAAGGGCAAGCACATGTGAAGGAATATGTAAGATTTGGAACATATGCTTCCTCCAGAACAGAGCTTGATACTCCTTGTTCGCATACTACAGGCTGATCTGCTGGGGATTACATGTCAATCTTTGAATACCTTGCAAAGAGTTCCCATCCATTACACAGTGCCCACTGAAGCACTCTGTGATAGGCACAGAGGTTCTACAGAATTGCTCTAAGAAACCTGAACCACCTATTATTACAGCAGAGATAATAATAACCCTTATTTATGCTCAAAAACATAGTTTTGACCTTTTTTAGTAAGTTGGGGGTGAGGGGGTTGTTGTTGTTTTGTTTTTTTTTTTTCCTTCTCTAAACTAGTCTTGCATAAAAGAGGATGGAGAAGAAAGGAGATGAAAATACACTGTAGCCCTGCATATCTTAAAATCATTAAGTTCCTGTAGAGCTAGATGAGATAAGCACAGCAGAGTTCACTACCTCATCCAGGAGGGAGAACAACATTGTACTGAGGCCTTTAACTTCTTGTAAGAACTACCAGATAAGGAAAAAGCATGAAGCTTTTTAATATTTGTCTGTGAAATAGATCTAAGAGACTCTTCCTCAGAATTCTTCAGAGGATTCATGGAGATTCCTCAAAACTGGAGTCACCAGGGTTCACACAGGGCCTGCACAGGCTTGTACCCTCCAGACATATCATTCTGTGCCAAACACTGCACCTTCATTTGTACAAATCCTTCTGTGATTTCATAGTTTGTAGATTACACACTTTACAAAGGAAACATTAAGGTCTCGCCTCCTCCTCACTACAATTAGCAAATAAAAGACAATTTGTCCACAGGAAGTTTTAAAATCCTTTGTTCTTTGAGTTAAATGTAGTGGTACACTGAATTGGTTATCTTTTAAACCTGAAAATATGGATTTCCAGGTTTGAGAGTTCTCCCCCACACCACCTCAGGCACTCCATAGCTCTGCAGCTGGTGGTCATAATTGTGTCCTAAACTTGGGATTCCAAGTCTGCTGCATTAGTACTTGCCAACAAGAAATTAATAGAGTGATATTTTTTAAATATCAACTCAAAAGATGTTAGAATTGAAAGATAAACCTGTTTATTAGTGCTAGGATTATATTTTACTACTGTATTTTTAAACACAAAACCTCAATCCCACTAGTTAACTAAATGCTTATTTTCAAGCCATCAAAGACCCTGTTAAAGTTCTCAAAAGCTCCTGACTTCAGTGAATTTGTCCAAAAGGGACATTTGGAAATAGTCTGCAGCTTGCTCAGTCAGACTGACATACTATATCATTTGACATACCGTATCACTTGCCAATGATTAAGAGCAATCACACACCTTTAGGAAGCAAGAACAGTACATTCCCCTTCCCCTCATGGCATACCACAACACAAGACTTTTATAAATGTTTGGAATAATTTAATCACTGATGCTTTCATACCTTCCTCATACCTGCACTCCAACTTTCCTCATATCAACCAGCTACTCCTCCACTGTAGTCTCAATATCACAGAAAGCAGCAAATAAAACTGAGTGCCAAAAGAGTCATTTTCCCCCTATTACTTAAATACCTTTAAGGTAACAAACCGTTTCCTACGTTTTCTTGTGGTTGAGAGAAGCTGAGATTTCAAGTGTTTCACTTTGTCTCTGGTATTCTGTAGCTTCCCAAATCCGTCTGAAAGCCATCACGGCACAACACCGTAGCCAGGTCAGACCAAGGCAGCAACACCTCTCTCAGTATGATGTCCAATTATAAAAATGACATAAAAGACATAACTAGTTCTAGATTTTAATTCATATTCATAAATCTGACTTCTCTATACTGCATTAATGTATAACATCCTACTTTCAGTAGTGCCAGTTCGGGCACAGATGAGGAAAGAGTTGTAAAACAGGAAGCTCCCTCCTTCCCCCATAAGAGAGCCTGCTTATTTTCACTCAAATGTCTTTCAAATCAGCCACCAGTGACTGCAGAAACTCGTGCCTCCCTACTGTAAACCACAGCAAGCACGTGGAGCAAGGAAAGAGAAGAGGCTAAAAACCCCACAGATCCTCTCTTAATAAACTAGCCTGGAATGGATTTTAGTTGTCACCATCCACAGACTACCCACTGTTAGAGGTAGTTAACTAAGCTTTTGTTTTATTACAGGCTTCAGTCAAAAGCAGCTACAGTCTTCAGTGCCATAAAAAGCTCATATGAGCACAGAAACAATTCTGAACTGCAAAACAAAAGTGTATGTAAAGTGAATTAATCCTGCTGTCAAGGGAGAAGCACCTGCAGAGCTCTGTGCTACAACCAATCTCAAAATCGCTCTCAGCTGTCTCTTTTCTGGGTGGGGAGGGAGGATGTGTGTGTGTCAGACTTCACTAGGGGAGAGGAAGAGAAAGAAAGAAGCACACACGAAGTACACATTTTGAGGTAGGGTTTTCCCTTAGGGGCAATCAATCTAGGAAGCTGGGGAAGAGGTGGTGTGGCAGCTAAAAGGAGAACTTGAAGGGACACAATCCATGCAATGCATGGAATATATATCCAGAACAGCCAAGTGAGATCTGGCAGCAGCTGACTGAATGAGAAAAACACCACAAAGGTTACTCAAAGAGTATTCTAGTTTTATTTATGACAGTTTGCAATGTTTACATTTTGCTGCTGAAGCATAAATTTCCAGAGTCCACATCGGTTATATGCATCCACATTGACACACTGAACCAACTCACAACAAGACAGATTAAACCAAATGCAAGTTAAGAGGTTTCTTTAAAATTAAGAATATTAGGACAAGTTTTGCATGATTTAACAATTCCTCCATTGCTTTTATACTGACATGTCAGACAGTTTGGAAGCCCATGTTTACGAGAAGCTGTCTTCATTTTCCAAGCAGATGCAATCCAGGAAGATCCTCCATTTAGTACAAATGAATGCAGTATTTCTTTTTTTCTGGAGAGCAACTTTTATGGAACTTGTATTCCAGAAAACAAACAAATCTTTAAAGCTGTAAATGGAAGTTAGAGTAGGTTTAGACTAGATCTTAGAAAGTAGTTCTTCAGTATGAGGGTGGTGAAACTCTGCAATAGGTTGCCCAGAGTGGTTGTGGATGCCCCACTCCCTGAAGGTGCTTAAGGCCAGACTGGACAAACCATTGAGCAACCAAGACTAGTTGAAGTGTCCTTGCCCATGGCAGAAGGGTTGGAGTAGATGATCTCTGAGGTCCCTAAGCCATTCTATGAAAACAAGGGCAGCCACTACTGCTTATGGACACAGTAAACTAGAGAATTGAGAGGGCTTTTTTTAAACACCAGGTTCTTATAGTGGCTAAGTACAGCTATCAAAAATCTTGATAGGATTCCTAGTCATTTATCCTGCTACTGTATGTCTGCACACAGACTTGTGGCTCTGCTTCATCCAATTCACTACAGCTTCATAGTTTATATCCTACTCTAACAGGATCTTCTGTCTCAGTCAGTCACGTTTCTGGCCCAATTTCCTTCAAAACTCTATTAGCACATCTTCCAAAAGATTTAATAAACCAAACACTTCTGCAGGGCCAATTATATAATCCTGTAACTAATCAAAACATTAGAAATATAAAAAAAAAAAAAGTATGTGTGTGGCAAGTGGTGTCCCCCAGGGATCGGTACTAGGTCCAGTTTTGTTCAATATCTTTATCAACGACCTGGATGAGGGCATTGAGAGTACCCCCAGCAAGTTCTCTGATAATACAAAACTGGGGGGGGTTGGCTGACACCTGTCAGGCTGTGCAGCCATCCAACATGACCTGGACAGGCTGAGAGCTGGGTGCTGGCAAACCTCATGAGGTTTAATGAGGACAAGTGCAGGGTCCTACATCTGGGGAGAAATAACAACAGCACCAGGACAGGTTAGAGGCTGTCCTGCTGGAAAGCAGCTCCACAGAGAAAGACCTTGGAGTGCTGGTGGACAGCAAGGTCTCCATGGAACAACAATGTGCTCTTGTGGCCAAGAGAGCAAATGGGATCCTGGGATGTATCAATAAAGGTGTGTCCAGCAGCGCTAGGGAAGTTCTTCTACCTCTCTACTCTGCCCTGGTGAGACCACACCTGGAATACTGGGTCCACTTTTGGGCTCCCCAGTTCAAGAGAGACAGAGACCTGCTGGAGAGAATCCAACAGAGAGCCATGAGGATGATTAGGGGACTTGAGCATCTCCCTTATGAAGAGAGACTGAGATCCCTGGGGCTGTTTAGTCTGGAGAAGAGAAGACTGAGAGGGGATCTGATCAATGTCTATAGGGGTGAGGGGTGGGTGTCAAGTGGAGGGGGCCAGGCTCTTTTCAGTAGTATACAGTGATAGGACAAGGAACAATGGGTTCAAACTGGAACATAGAAGATTCCACCTCAACATGAAAAGGAACTTCTTTGCAATGAGGGTGACAGAGCCCTAGAACAGGTTCTCCAGGGGGGTTGTGGAGTCTCCTTCTCTAGAGACTTTCAAAACCCACCCGGATGCATTCCTGTGTGGACTATCCTAGGTGATCCTGCTCTGGCAGGAGAGTTGACCTGATGATCTCTTGATGTCCCTTCCAACCTCTGATATATAAAAGAAAAGAAAAACCAACCAAACACACACCTGCATGGTAAAACAAAACTGAGCCCTCATGCTATCACTCCCTCCTTTCCCCACATACACATAGAGCAACCAGGAACAGTAAGTAGTACATCATCCATTTAGCTCCTCGTTTTCCTGCTGGAAGGTAGGATCTACAGCACTACACTGTAAAGCACCTAGGAATACCTTTGACAGTTGGAAAAAAAAAATTACGTTTATTTTACACTCATTAACACAACCATAAACCAAAGGCTACTCTCTCCGTCTCCCCAATACAGATATCCTCCATGGCAGGCTTGTCATTTTTTGCTTTATAATGGAGTCATTTTATTGCATCCAAGAAGCCTCAGGCATTTTGTACAGCCCATTACTCTTTGCTGCCCACATTCAGATGGCTAATCTGCTATCAGCCAGAAGCTTGACAGACAAAAGGAAAAGGCAGGAAAACAGCACACATGGTTGCGTGCACACGCACACACACTTCAGCTACAAAGTGCTTTGAGAGTAGACCCAAGAATCAACAAGGCACACATTTGATTGCAGGCCTATTTAATGCTTCTGTGGTTGAAAGAAGACAATGTGGCTAGAGAGACATTAAAAAAAACAACAAACAAGCCAACAACAAACAAACAAACAACAAACCAGGCTTAATTAGGATGCCTATTAAGATACATTAAGACACAAACCTGGAAGGCTTTACTTAGTGAGCATCTTGGAACTTCAAAAGTCACAAGCATCCTTCTAGTCAGAGGATTTGCTATAAAAGACCTTCAAAATGCTTTAAAAATATTGGCAAAAGTTAGATGAAATAAGGGCTATGTTTATAAGCAATTATAAACTATGAGAACAAGACATTTGGCAAGCTGTCAATTTCAGCACTTCTGTTTTCCTACTTGCTCTGAAAAGAACTCAGATTTACTTAAAAAGTTGTATATACTTTTCTATATCTCAAACTACTGTGACATTGTAAATCTGCAAGCACAAATGCAGTGAAATGATTTGCATAGCATACTGCATAACAAGGAGCTTTTTGATTATTTTTAAAGCCATTGGAGTAATTAAGTGGAGAAGGCTTCTAGCTTCATATTAAAATATAGAAAATGCCCATATTTGCTGGAGTTCTTAACTAACTTATTTTGTTCTGGTGGAGAGCATCTCAGCAGCCACAGGCAGTGCTGGCCATAATATTTTTAAAGCATCACAGCCACAGCAACAGTTTGCATTAAATATATGGTAAGAATTTTCTGTCGGGATTACAAACCTCTGCTATATGCATTGTCTGTTTGTCCTTTGCAGCTGGAAAGATAAAATTGTCCCTCGAGTGAACAGACTAAGAGAAACAGAAAGTCTGCCACTAGTTCTAGTCACTCACATGCTGAGGTACAAACCTGGCTCATCTTTATAAGTCATGTCTCTCCATCGTGTCACTACCACATCAGCTATGCAGGCTGATCCCTCTAGGCAACGATTAATCACATGGTGAAACAGAGAACTATGGCATGTTGGACTGCATTCTGTGTCACTTGAACTATTTCCCTTTTCCTATGCTGCAACTACCTACACAATTTTGCTCCTCATTTCTGTTTATTATTCCACTTCCGTGCAGAAAGTGTCTCCCAACATTTTGACTGAAATACAGAACTGATGCTATCTTACTTCCACTACTTATTGTACAAGATATTTAGGGGTTTAGGAATAAAATATGGCAGTCAATTTAAAATCTGGGAAAAAATACAAGGTATGCCTTACCATGAATAGTCTTTTCCACTTAGTCTCTGTAGTTTTAATATCATTATAACACTGTTAAGAACAACAGAAGTTTAGCTTGTGTGACTACAGGGAGCATTCAAGGCAGCCTAAGAAGATAAAATGATTTGATACAACTATACATGTGTGTGTCTACAAAACAAATTCCTACTGTAAATGCAAATTAATTCTCAGAGCTAAAATATATCAAGACAGGTTATTATAACAAGTTGTCCAGCAATCTGCTCCTACCTAAAACTTAAAATTATCAAGAACACTATTTTCTTCTTGTCTTTGAGTCACAGAAGCTCTGAAATCCCCTGCAAGTCTTGTCCTGCAGGATGAGTACTTCTCCCCTTCTGTGGCCATCTGCAGCAGCTCCTCAACAGCAGCACCATCCCTGGCCATACTCTGTAACCTTATCTTTCTCTCCCACATGTACAAGGTAAGAGGGGAAAAAAGAAATACTACATTTGCATATGTAATTATGGGGTAGCTCAGTAGTGAACAAAAAATTACTGGAAGTTGAGAACAGATATGCCTGACGACCACACCTTAGTATTTCAAATGAAAATGCTTTGCAAGGAAGGGGAAGGGACAGCAACAGGGAAGGAAGCCAGTCATTACAGCTCCAAATCTGCTTCAAAGTCCTTACTCACTACCTCATGCTCTTTGTGGGGCCTACTGTACCTAGGTCCTTCCTATGAACAATCACATAAGAATGAAACCAGTAGTAAGTGACTAGTTCTATTTCACTTGAATTTACTGCATAGCTGTCCCAGAAATAGTAGGAAAGAAAGGAAAAGCTATGGAAAGACAAACAAAACAGGACAGAAGACTGAACAGGTTACAGATTCTGCACCTCCTTTTATAGTCTAAATTCCACATAACTTACAGTAGATAATATGTAGGATACTAAGAAAGAATAAAATGGACTAGAAGGTAGGAAGAAGGAAAATTTAATGCACACCTGAAATGACACAAAGCAGAAATTCCTCCAGGCATTGAAAAAAAACTGTTTAAAAACAAATGTATTGAGGAAAAAAAAAAGGACAACTCCTCTCCCTTACGTTTCTGAGCATTAACAAAAATTGTTAGACTGGGAGAGAGGGAAAGTGTTAAGAAAACAAAAAAAACCCCAACCTGCTTCTTTAGGTCAAATCTACCAGTTTAGCAAAAAGCAACCTAATCTCTGTAATTAAGGTCTGCTTTTTCTGTTCTTTAGATTGCCCTTTTTCAGGTGGAATAGATTTCCCCAGGCCTTTTTCCATCATGCCACATTTGTGAGGTTTTGTAATTCCATTTTGCTTTCACCCATATACAGTCTGTGGACAGATGTCTCTACAAAATGGAACAGAAAACTGCCCTCAGTGTCTGTCAGTGAAAATGAGAAGGAATGCTTGCTGAAATAACACAAGCACCTCATATCACAACAACTGAAGGTGTTCCCTAGTGTTACTGGCCCAAGTAGCATTTGATCTCAACAAGAACAGGCACACGAGTTCATAAGTAAAGATATTCTCTACCACACCACTCTTTTAACACCTTTATTTCAAACACTGTACATAAAAGTCACTCTCAGCATCACACTGAAAGGCCAAGTTTATCATCTTGCCAGCTCCTCCAACGTTCCTGATCTAACTTGACTTGTGTGAAGCCCAAAACACTTCTTGAGTTCTTAGAAACACAGAGGCTATCTGCATGAAGTCCAAAAATGTACTTAAAAGAAGCACATAATACTATGCAGATAGTTAATCAGTTAAGGAAGAGTTGTTCCTTTTCCTTCTGATATACTCCAATATCATATGGGGGTCTTGAAAGTTGAAAACAGTCATTTTGCACATCCTTTTACTCAAGAAGGGCTACTGTTTGTACTAATTTGTACTAACAGATCCTAACTGGATAGGATGAAACGTCAGCACAAGACAGAATTTATGGTTTTTTTACCCTCTCCTCAGTCATAACTGAGCCCCCTAACATATCTGGAAGAACACATTCATCATTGGACATGTTCACTTGCTTTACATAGTTCTGCAAAACCAGGATAGATGGAACACAGTGAAGGCAGAGCAACAAGGGAGATGCCACCAAACAGAAAGCAAACATTTGTAAGGGAAGCAACAAAGGATTCCAGTTTTCAGGTTTTAACCTTTGGGTGACAGCAGTTGTTAACCAAACTGCTTTGCAACAACGGGGGTAAAGTCCTCACATCAAGGAGACTGTGACAGCTGGGAATGACAGCTGAAAAGGAGAGAACTGAAACAGGCTGCTTTCAAACAGTACTGACTTCTCAAAGATGAGAAAGTGTATTTTTAGTTAACTTCTGTTGCTCTGAAAAAAGCATGTTAAAATAAAAGATACAGTTACAGTAATAGCATCAGAAACAAGCACATAGCGAGGCAAAGGTAAAATAAAATAAATAATGATTTCTTCCCTACTTGGAGTACCTTTAGGGACAAATGTACAAGTTTAAAGAATCCTGTTTAATATGTTCAGCACTAACCAAATGTGAATCGCTGCCTGGCTGCTCCACACAAAGATACAAACTTAACGAGGTTCTTCTTTCTGCTCTACCACCACCTATCCTCCTAACATATGAATGTAAGCTGTCAGGCACTCACACAAGGAAATCAGATGTATAGGCTCAGATACAGGAAGAGAAGACTCATTACATACATCTTTACTGCCTGAACGGGGCTTACATACTGTGGTGAAGGGGGTAGTATTTTTCTCAGCAGCACTGAAACAGATTTATAAAGCTATGCTGTAGTCAGTATCTGTCAGCTCCCAACTCTTCTTGATTCTGCTGCCCATTTTCCTCAGCTGTCACACAAGACTTACTTACCTATGCAAGAACAGGACAAATAGGTTATGAAATAAACCGCAGCTCAACACAAAAGGAAAACTGAAAATAATCCTAGCCTTTCTTTAAAAGAGGGGGGGGCAAGCTGCAAGTGTGAACAGGTTTTAAAAATATCAAACTTCTGTTACTCTTTCCAATAACCTAAAATAAGACAGCAGGCATTAGCCAGAAAAGTTAACCAAGACTCAGAAATACCTGTGCAATTGAAAACTATAGCTCAATAAATTGACACAGTTGGAATATAAGAGGCAATGACTTAGAGGGTTAAGAAACTTGTAACATACAAGCAGAAAGCATTACAGAAACACAAAACCCTCTTACAGAATCCCCCAATGATTCCAATGTTTCAAGGCATCATCTAGCTACTTCCCAGTGTGATCTTCTCATACAACCAACCAGGACCTAGATTCACTGCTCTCTGGAAAGCCACCAAGGTGCATTAAAAATAAGGTATCAAATCTCCAGTGAGAAGCAGAACACTCCCTTCCCCTATTCCAGCCTCCCTCCTTCCCACACACGCTCTTTGCCCTTGTCCATAACTTCTGTCCGCTCATACACATATCTTTTCACTCTCCATGGTGTAACTGGGGATTTTGTTGATTGTTTGCTGCTGGTTTTTTTTTTTGTTTAGTTGGGTTTGTTTAAATTACTGAAGATCTCAAACACTATTTACTTCAACAAGGTGTCCCTACCATAGCTGACCTATTGCACTGCCTGTTGACTAGACCTAACCACACATCCTCACTAATGAAGCTACCAGATTACCCTTCCCACCTGCCTTACCCCACACTGCCCAGGCCTCCCAAGCAAGAGCATCACCCACCTGCACCCAGAGCCACTTCCCGCATGGCTCTGTCTTAGCAACAGCAGCCCCCTGTGACAAACAGTTGCAGTGGTAAAACCTAAACTAGCCACATGTTTGTCCCAATCAAGCAGACTTTATAGACCCAACATTTATGTATTTCTGGGGGGAATTTGTTTTAAGGAGAACTTAATGCTTTTACATTTACCTAGAAATCATTTCCAAATACCAGAAATAACAACTACATGCTGAGACTCCTCTTTAGTTGTTACTGTCCCAAGAAAACCAATATCTAATTACATAATTTGTGCTCAGATATTAACCTCTAAGAAAAAAAAACAGTCCTCAAAACACCCCACACATCAGAGTAGGGATATTTGTGTTAACAGTGTAGGTCTTAAACCAACTCCCTCCTGTTGTGTTTTGCTTCTGTTTATGTATACATGGCTGAACTTGAGAGTTGGGAATGTAATAAACACAAGAAGACAAAATACTACTTCTCCAGCACATCATTACATCAACATTGATCATGCAGACAGGAAGCATCACCAGTGAAGATACTGTCTCAATACCATCTAAAAATTGGCTGAAAACTGAGGGTTGCACAGCACCACTTGTTAGCCGCAAGTAAAAGTATTTCAAGACAATACATATGAAAAAGCTTCATTACTTAAAACTGAAAGGAACAGTAAACTGCTCAATGATAAATCTGTTCTTTCTCTTTAAGGCTCAAGACCAGGACAAATGTAAGGGTAGTCTCAAGGATTAAAAATGGATTGAACTCAGTCTTGCTATGGACTTCCTGTGTGACCTTGGGTAAGTCACTTGAGAATTTAGTTCTCAAAAATAACAGGCCCATTATAGCTGCCAGAATGAAGCACCAAAGTTTCTGAGACTGCAGATGCAAGCCAGGTCCTGTGCTTACTTGCCTGGAACAGCAAAGATCCTACCTGGTGAGCTCTTTTTAAAAAGGTAGGTAAGTATGGCCAGAACTTCAGGAATATTGTTATTAAGCACTTGAGAGTTCATCTGCAACTGCACTTTGAAAATTGCTATGAAAGCCTACATAAACCCAGTTAGTTCTGTTTTCAAGCTCTTGTTTTGAATATTTGTGTGAAACCTATCACCAGCAGAATCTTTAGGATCTCCAGAGATGCAGTATGTAGTGTTAAATATCAGATTTACAGTCAACAAAGCATATTGTATCCTTAATCAGCTTGCAATATCAATTAGCTAGTTTTGGAAATGACTACAAACAGCTAATGAGTTGAAAGCTATGAGCTTATATTTTTGGTAAATAATAATGACTGACTGTTCAAGAAGAAATTCGTAAGAGCCATTTGGCTAAATGCTGTCATTCCAGCAGTTTCCTTGTAATAGAGAGCACTTGCTCAGGGGAAAAAAAAAAAACTGTTAAAAACTGAGAATCAAAAAGCCCACAAGCCAAGCTTCACAGAGGTTGGCTTGATTTCTTTAACATAGTAACACTGTCCCACGCATGTTAAAAATGTCTGCCATCCCTCCCTGGCATTTTAAACCCTATTAAAACAGATGTTTCCACATGAAGAAAGGAATGGCACTGACTTTTATGTTAGACTACTCCAGCCTCTCCCACCACCATGGTAAAACTTCCTAAGAAGAACAGACAGGTTGCTACCACCACCTGAGTCCCAGCAGAGAAGGAGACAGAAGAGCCCTGTGGGACCCCTTCACCCTTCACTGATGATGGAGAGCAGGACCCTAAAGTCAGCAATGCCATCAGTAACTGGACCAGTCACAAAGCCCAAAGCCCATAGAAAGACTCAGTGGGCACAAATATACAACGTTACAGTAAAACATGCAACAGAAAACCTGGGCTGAGTCCACAGAAATCAAATTATCACACTTCTAACAACAAAAAAATGTTTCAATCTGAGTAACTTCTCTGCTAGGGAAGCCCATGTCAGAGGGAAAGTGTCATCAACTGTTTCAGCAGCATGTTTACCAGAGTCATATGAGCAAAGAAACCAGTTTCAGGCAACTAATCACCTTAAAAAAGCACCTCTGCCTCTGGTAGCTAATTACTTCAAAACACTTTACAACTGTTAAAACAACAAACACAGATTACCCAGAGAAAAATGAAGATACAATGACATTTTTAACTGCCTTCCTATTATATTTCAGTAGTTAACGTTAAAACAGAACTATAATTTGTTTATATGACAGAAGATTTCCTTGGACTCAAACAGTTAATGCAGTTGTCCATGTAGACCTTCTCACTGTGCCTGGAATTTTAACTTGGGCTACATTCCTCAATTCCCAAATTGCAAGTTTAAATTAATGCTGGAGTGAAAACACAATACCTAGTGAAAAAGAAAAGAAGGGTGTGCAAAAGAAGACGGACACAGCAAGGAATGCTGTATCCCAGGCATCACTTACACCTGACATTCTGCCAGGAGTTAACACCTTGGAGCTAACAGAAATACACCACGCACTTGCCTTACTCAAAAGCACTTAACGATCTTCCTGCAGTCCTTTGCTTTGTAGCAGAACTTTATATGAAATTATTATTATGTAATAAACATAAAAAGAAAGGAAATCCAACTGCAAAGCAACTGAAATAGCACAAGTCAATCCATGTAACCTTTTGGTAAAGAACTCAGTTACCAAAGAGTAACAAAAATGCCTGCCTCATACCCTCTCCTCACACAGACCTGAGAGCATGTAGAATTCGCTCAGTTTCATGCATTCTTCTTTTTCCCCAGTAAACACACATCTGAAGAACAGAAGACAAACTTAGATTAATCTTTTTTGGAACATCACTATAAATTAGTACCTCTTTTTCCCCTTAAGTAAGGGAAGTTTTAAATATTTTGCTTGTTTTACTTTGTCCCATAGCATTGCTAAAGAACGTTACTTCTACTTTTGCTGTTTAATAAGAATTAAGAGAATGCTATAATATACATGAAAGAGGCTAAGAAAGCAACTAATGCTGGCCCTGTAAGCCAAAACAGAGTGAGAAAACCCCAACAAATGTTTGCTGATACTGAATCTATTTAAAAGACCACACAGGATTTGCATAGTGTGGCAATTCAGATGACTGGCCAAAATCACACCCCTCTTTTATCCTCCTCATTGCTCTATCAAAAGAGAAGGGGGAAAGGTAGAAAGAAACAGACTCTCAATGGGTGCTATGTCTCTGCTTTATCAGTATGGTGCTATCGTCCCAACACTTTGCTAACTCCTTTGCTGCAGCAGATGCTTTCATGTACTAGCCAGAAGTAAGGACAATGACACAGGACAGTTTTCTTCAGGTAGGGAAGTGCCAGATTTTCTTTTAATTGGAAGTTTTAATGGCAGTGCCAGTCGGCTCTGTAGAGGCCAGTAAACAAGGTAGAAAAAGAACCAGCTCCAGAATTAAGACAACCTTTCCAGCTACAGTTAACGCAGCAGGATGGCAGCCATAAGTTCTGGCCCACAAGCACAGGGAGAGAAAACCAAACCAAACCCAAAAGTTTACAGGAATAGCTGTGTTATATTTACCAACAGACAAACAGAAGTAAAGTTTGTAATAGAATAACTCCATGTCATAGCCCAGTATTATTAGCTGGTATACTGAATGCCAAGTGCAATCTCTGTCTAATAATCCCACATTCTGGGGGAAAGTGGGGGAAAAGGCAACTGGACCAGCACAAAATTGATTTAGTGTATACTACAAACAAGGCAGTTGCTGAAGCATCTCCTGTACAGGGATCTCTCTGACAGAAGATAACTCACCTGGAAGAGCAAAGCGCATTTAGAGATTTAGGAAATAAAAAAAACCAACCACAGTCTCACACTTATTTTAAATGTTAAAGGGTTAACATTGTTCTAGTCATTTTCTTTAGTAAACATTTGCAAGTCAAACATAAACCCACCGCTGAGAAATCTCTATTATCCAGAATCTATTATCTAACTGATCCTGATGCTTCACTGCACCATGACTTAAATAGGTTTTAATTCCTCAAAAATAGGAACCAAAACCTGCCTAAACCAATACACACTACTTGCTACATTGCAGAAACAGTTGACTCAGAGGCTTTTAATAATAAAATAGGTGCAGCAACGAGGTCTAAAAGTGATGAAGATTAAAAATACCTGGCATGATACCACGTCCTATACACCTTTTGTTTTCTGCAAGTGAGACATGCTGCAGACAAAATGTTTTGTGCTAAACAGCCTCAAATCTGGTTTTCTAATATTAAGCACAAAGGAAAAACACTGACAGCAAGTGTGGTAAATAAATCCCTCCCTTGAGAGAGAAACCAGCAGACAGGAGGGGGCTGACATGCATGCAGGAGAAAACTAAACACCATCTTTTTTTTTTTTTCTACCTGCACAAGTTGCCATTTGCTGCAGCGATTAAAAAAAAAATCTCTTTTCCCTGTTGATTTCAACAGCTAGGTTTTCACCAAATCTCTCTCTCAAGTCATCTGTTGATACGCTCGAAGAGTATGACAGTCATATCACCGGATCTTTAAGAGAAAAATCCATTTTCTTTCCTGTTCAGGTAAACATGTTTACAGCTCCTGCACAGACGCTGGGTGGTTCAGACTCACATGTCACACACATGTCGTCAGCAACAAGAAAAGCCCCTTTCTCTGATCATCAACATTTTTAATAAGGTAAAGAGAAGAGCACTTTGCAAACTTACCTTTAGCACAGCCCAATCATGAGCTAAACATAAATATTTACACTAGGACAAGGAATTAGTAACACGAGCGTGCAAACGAAAATACTTGCTAGCAAACGCACACGGCAATAATAAGAAAGCCCTCCTAAGTTCAGGGCAATCAAACCAACTCGTTAGCCCCTGGAAAGGCCGCTGTTTATCACCACGTTATGCCCGAAACAGTCAGGATTACAGAGGACAGGCACCGATCGTGACTCTGATCTATTTCGGAGACCGCTCGCTGCGTATGACAACATCTCGGATCGCAGGCGAAAGCCTTCCTATCTGTGACCCTGCACAGGAAATGCCACATACAACCTAAAATTGCCAAGGAAGGTTACAAAACCTCCTGCTCTGCACCCTATTGCGAGGAGTCGCTACGAGAACTACTTCTCCATTTTCCAGAAAATAAGTAGAGAGTGGGTGTTACGAGCGTTTTATTCCCCCTGCCGTGTACCTTCCAAACGCATCTTAAAGTAACACACGTACCAAAGAGGAAAAAAGCACACCACCAGCCCCACGGCAGCCCTGAAGTCTGAAATGTAAATGTAATTCCTTATATAGACTGCAGCAGTCGGTCACACACGCACGGAGAGCGGAGCGAGGGCCCCTGGCCAAACCGTTACCACCCATCATTATACAAACAGGTACCTCCGAAGCCAGAGGGAAGGCAAGAAACTTCACCGCCCGCCCCCGCCGCCCGGGAGCAGCCCTCCCTTCCCCACCGCCCCGGTGGGACCCAGGGCGGGGAAGCAGCGCGGCCGCCGCCGAGGACCAGCTCTCGGTGGGGAGGAGGTGGCGAAGGCGGCGAGCGGACGGCGGGGGCGCCGGCCCCCTCCCGCCGGCCCGGGGCGGCCGCGCCGCGCTGCCCCCGCGCGAATCGCTGCCTGCTGCGGCCACGGTGCCACCCCCACTGCCGGCAGCAGCGCTCCCCGGGTGTGCCCCCCTCCCCTTCCCCGGGTGGCTGCCGGAGTCCCCCACCACCGCCCCCCGAAAAGCGAGCGCCAGCCCTCCCCGTGGCGCCGGCCGGGAGAGAGGGGAACTCCGGCGAGCGACAGAGGGGCGCTCCCGGGCGGGCGGCGGGGCAATCCCGCCCGCGGGGCCGGGGCGAGGGGAGACGGGCGGGGAGGCCCCGCTCCGCCGGGGCGCGCAGGTAACAAGTTTCGGAGTTACGGCTGCCGAGGCCGGCCGGGCAGTGGAGGCTACCCCGCCGCTCCCCGCGGGGCTCGGTGTCCCCGCCCGGGCCGGAGGGCGGCGGCGCGGCCGGGGGGGGCCCCCCGAGCCCGCTCCCCGCAGCGGCGGCGGGGCGGTCGCGGGGCGTGTGGGGGAAGGCAGCGTGTAACGGTCCCGGACAGGCGGCGGAGTGCGGAGGCACCGCTAGGCGGAGGAGGGAGGCAAGCGGCGAGGCGAGGGAGGCACCAGGTAGCGGATATAACGGTGCGGAGGGAGCCGGGCTCCCGGCGAGGAGCGGCGGGGGAATTACTTTCGCGCCCGCCCAACCTCCCCCCTCCGCGCTCGGGACGGTTTTGCCCGGTCTCCGCCCCGGCCCCGCCGCCGCCCCAGCGCGGCCGGGCTGCTGCCCCGCGGGCTGACTGACCGTTATTGCGCCTCGGGTTCGCCTGCTTCCTGCGCTTACACCTGGGGCCATCCGCCATGATCCTCTCGCTTGTGTCTAAATGCTCCAGTCACCTCCTCCCCCGCCCTCCCCCCTCCCTCCCCTCCCCTCCCCCCCGGACCTGGTTTACGACACTGGGTGGTTTTACTTTTACATCACCTTCCTACACCTAGTGCTCGGCCGGAACCTTGTTGCCAGGGGAGACGGGCGCTTTACGGCAGGACGTTTGAACGGCGGCGGGGGAAAAGTTACGGCCGCAGGTACCGGGAGCGGCGGCCACGGCTGGCGGAGGCTCCGCGAGGTGGCTGCGGCGCCGCCCGGACATCCCCCGATCCGCCGCGGGCTGCGTCCCCCCAGCTTTTCGCTGGCGGGGAATGGGGGAGATCGCCGCTGGGCGGGGCGGGGGGAGGGGGCTGGAGTCTTGGGGGTCGGGAGTTGTGTCGGTGGGCTCCGGTCCCCGGGGCGGTGGTGGGGGATCCTCGCTATCCGCGTGTCCTGCGGCGGAGTTCCGCTCGTCCTACATCGCCGCGTTGAGGGACCGGCACGAATCCTGCCTTCCGGCCCGGGCGGGCCGCCCCGCTTCCAGGTGCCTCCTGCCCCGCTGGCCTGCGGCCTGCTCGGTGCAAGCCCGCCGGCAGCCGCCTCCAGGTACAGCGGGAACGGCCGGGCTCGGCAAGGCCGAGCCTGTGCCGACCCAGCTTCTCGCTCCCGCGCCCGGCACCTGCCTCCGCCGTTGAGGCGGTGATGCGGACGTTGCCGCCGCAAGGTCCGCTCTTCTCCGCCTCTGCAGCCTGTGTCCCCTGCGGGCTCCCTCAGCGTTACCCGGCCGGGAAGGAGTCCGGCAGGGAGGGCAGTGCAGCGGTGCTGGCACGGGCTGGTTCACATCGTGACGGTAATCTTTGCGTTACAGATCCAATCAAGAAACAAACAGCTGGATGACAGTGATGCTGTTCCCACAGTATGGGCAATCTGTCACTCTTGGGGCTTCCTTAGTCATACTTCCTGCTTTCACGAAGAAGAGAAGAGGTATAAAATTTTATGCCCTAAAAAATAAAAAGGGAAGGGATCCATTTTTTACAGATATTTCATAAACAACCTCGTTTGGGCTTAATAAACATATGTAATGTATCAAAAGCTAAAGCATTACCATCAAAAACTTGTACTGTTTATTTACTCTTGCTTTTCACTTCAGGCAATAAAATAATTTAGTAAATTTCCATTTCTTTCTAGGCTTTTTTATTTACTTTCCTCCCCCCCCCCCTTATCCTAGAATAACTCTGTGGGGAATTCTTTTATCCAAACAAATTACCTTTCAATGAAAGAATTTCTGTTAGTGGAATACTTGTAATAAGTAATTGATCCACTAGTGAATTTGAGGTCTTTAGCTACTCTATGTTATCTGCATGTGCTGTGTTCACACACTCTAACATGCCACCTCATCTGATAGAAGCAGCATAAGATGTCTCTAGAAAAGTAACTATTGAACACTGGAAGATTGTGGAAATACCTCGCATATGAAGCTTCCCCAGAAGTCAAAACAATCAAATGCTTAGAAAAGAGGTAAGGGGCTAAAATGGATACAGTTACTCAAGGATCTAGCAAGTTTTTTTTTTTTTTCCAGAATTAATTGTGGCCTCAGAAATGTACATGAGTTTGGGTACTTGCATGAAAATACCTGTGACAGGTACAAATAATTTGACTGATATCTCTCTAAAGAGTTGGTCCATCTGAGTGTAGTGTTTTTACATACTTATCTTTACCCAATATGAACTGGTTGCTTACCTCAACCATTTAATGCTGATCTACCTGAGAGTGGTTAGAGAGATAACAAATCAAACAGTACAAAGTGTTTGAAGGACTACTAGAAGTCATTTAAAAAGCATTAGTTGTGGTGTTAGCTGGAAGTACTGCACAAACAGAGGGGTAGCCAGGAACTGCAACATCAAACCAACAGTAAGATAAAAATGAAACTTTCCAGCAAAATTTTAAGTGAACTGCGAAGTCAAAGGGGGAAAATCTCATTTTTATTCAGCTGTAATGTTCAATGTCTTTGCTTGTCAAGTCTTTATACGGAAGATACCTGTGGCTGTAAAGCTGTTTGCAAATGAGGGCAAAAGGTGCTCCAGAATTCTTGATTGTTTTTTATCATTCCATGGATGAATTTAACCAAATTATCATGTACAGGGTTTTGTTCCTTAAAATGTGTCGTGTCTTAGAAGGTACTTGCAATAGTCAAAATAATAACAACATATCTGTAGAGACATTTGTAGATTTGTAACAATATTTCCTTGCAATGTCCACACAGAATTCCAGGCTCTTCTTTAAGCAGCTTGTTTTCATCGAGTTGTGTCACTTTTCACCTCTGGATAAGAATTCTTGTCTCTTCATTTTGAGCAATTTATGCTTCCTAGCAGAACAAGGAGAGAAACAGTCTCCTGCTGTTTGTTATTGCTCTTTTTCAAATAGACATAGTGTCTGTTTGAGCATTAGTTTATTGAGATCTCCAAGCAGCTAGGAGTAGCTGGTGACAATTTTTGCTGCCCATTAGTTTCTGAAGAGCAGAACTGAAACTGGCAGGAGCATTGCTAGCTCTCCATTGCTATGGTTTTGATAAATGAGAAGAGAAAACCAAAGTATGCTTTGTGTATGTTATGTTAGATAACCTAAGGAGGTTTAGAAATTAAAAGAGCAGAGGAGAATGTTTTGCATCAAGTTATTGATTATATATTGATTGATTATACTATATATTGATATACTCATTGTGGAAGCATCTTATTCACAGCTTTTAAATAGGTATGTCAGTTGGGTTGGTTTTTAAACTTTTGATGTATTTAATCCATACAACTGGGCACATCATATCCTTGTATACGAAGTTCCCATTATTTACTGTCCTAAAAAGCATCTCAAGGATGCAGCCACCGTCAAAGTGTTTGGACCTAATAAATTCTTCTAATCCTGGATGCAAACCCACTAGTTAAAATTCCTATTCTCTAGTGCTCTGTACATTGTATATGTAGTTTAAACTGGTTTGTGCTGCAAGAGTGAAAAATTCCATTTTTCTTTATGGTGCACAGCTTTCATCTGACTTCTCAGTCAGAGATGCAGGAATTAATGTCCAAATCTGCAAAATCTCAGCAAAGCCCTGTATTTACTGCATCCTCCTAAATGGGGCTGCCTCGAGAATATGGTTCTTCAAAGGAGGAATTCAAAGACAGTGGTGAGCCATAACAAATAATTTTGTCTCCAGTGACATAATTTTGGGGGTGGGGGGTGAGGGGGGAATTTAGGCAACCAAAATAGGCATATTGGGTCAAAATGTCAGACTGCATAGCAACTGTACTTCACCTGTTTTGAGATTCCATTGTCCAAAAGCAGGAATTAAAACCATTCCAGTAGTCACACTGGAGTATGGATGCTCAAACCCACCTCTGATTATTGCAGACAGTTTTTGCCATTTTAAAAATAGTCACGTCTGCTGTGTTGTGATTTATGGTCTCTTAAATTTGTATTATTAAATAAAAGCAACCAGTTCTCTGTGTGCCCACTCCTTACTCATGTTTATGAAAGGAAGTTTCACATTCTATCTTAAGTGTTCTAGATTTAATGGTTTTCATTTTGTTGAATGAATTCAGAATTATAGTGGAAAATGACTCAGTGAATGTTTTCTCGTTTCAATTCTGGTTTGTGGAGATTCTTTTTTCTTTTCTGATTTCCATTAGTGAAACTTCATTTTCACTTCCCTGCATTTTCTTGAAATGTCAGTTCTTAGAATTTTTTTTTTCCTGTTTTGGAAATATGCTTTTTGTCCTCTATAGAAACTGACCCAGAAATACACAGCTTGACTATGGCAAGTTGAGAAACTAATCTTGAATAAAATGTGGAGTTTAGAGATATCAACATACAGTTTTGGTGCCCTTCCAGACGGTCTTTCAGTTTCTATTTTTGCTTCCAAGTGAATCTAATGAGTTTTGAAGATGTACCCTGGGATGTTTTCCAGTCTGAAAAAATGGCAAAGCCACTTGAAATCTCCACATTCACTTAAAGTTTGTAAATATTTATCAAGAGAAATGACCTCTTTTTTCCATTTTCTTCAGCTTATTTTTTTCTTCTGTTTCAGTACTTTACCATGAATATACCTGTTTGTTTGAAGCTTGGAGCTATGATTCCTAATAAATTGTCATGGCTTGAGAAGGCTGTACCTGCTTGAAAGTACAAGGATGTAAGCTGCCAGGAAGCATGGATGTGTACATGGCTATTTATAGCTGTCATGACTTGCACATATGTGATTGACTTTTCAGAAATCTTCCTTGTTATGAGAAAGTGTCTGTGAAGGTCACAAAGGCCTTTTAAACCATCTTGTTTCCCTTGCTCTCCTTTTGCCCTGCTTCTTTCATGCTGTTATCCTCTTGAAAGCAATTAACCTGTTCTCATGCCTATGTCAGGTTGGTATGGGGCACAAAAGTATGAAAACATAACCAGGACCTACAATTCCATTCTTATGCTAATTTCAACTTTAGATGTGATCTCTGTTTCAGAGCCTTCACGCAAGCAGAAAATGGGTTTAGAAAACGAAAGACATCAAAAAGATACTCCACAGTCTTCATCCAAAAGGCAAATTTTGCCTGTTCAAAGTAGAACTGGGATGCAAATTTGGGTACAAGCATTGGGTTCTGAACAGTTGTGAATTTTTTTTTAATTCATTTTCAAAGTACCTGGAACTTCAGTTGAGGATGTCTGCTTCAATACTTTATTTTCTACTACTAGATGCAGTAGCAAAATACTGCATCAAAATATTATTTCTTGTTTTAAATTACATCTGAGCTTGTTGTGGTGCACTTTAGATTACCCAGTTTTATTAGTAGCACATTCTCCATTTGTCTTTGCTCATGATGATTCTGCATGAGTGTCCTTAGCCATTATATTATCTAATTAAACACTAACGTATTGTAAAGAGTTCCCCATATGATTCATGTTTGTTTCCTTCTGTAACTTACACTCTGTTTCTGATTTAGTTCTGCTCTCCAGCCCTCTTGTTGTTTGCTGTCTCACAGTTTTGTGTGATTGCTCATTTGGCTCTCATTTGGAGTCGTTCTCTTTGTTATGTTATCTGTACAGCTGGCTCACCCAGCTCTTTAAATCCCAGCTTAAAACTGATTTCTTAATTATATTTGGGAATTTTAATTGCTGGAAAACATTCTATTGTTAGATGTTATTCATTTGTTATTTGTCTTTTTTTTTTCCTCACTGCAAAGTGCATCATACTTTTGCAGGACATGTTTGATAATACATAAAGGGAAAGCTGTTGTTTTGGAGCTGCTATAGTTTTGGAACTTGTAGTATGTATTCTGAATATACAGAATTAATATAAAGAAAACCAGAGGAAAAAAAAAGAATGTAAGAGTCTACCAAAACAAATAAATACAATTTGGCTTAAAAGACCTCAACAAATCATCCATCAATGCCATGGGTAGAAGCATAGATACTGAAATGGTTATTTTCTGAGATGGGAAGATTTGCTGAAGATTTGATGTACTCAGCATAGTTGGTCTGATTCTACTGTTTGGTAATGTAGGGGTCTGGTAGGTACAAGGAGATGGCATGAAAGTGGACAACAGCATGTTTGAAACTCAAATGCACAGCCCAAGTTTGTTGGCACCACAGAGCCATGTAAAATCTAGTGTAATTCTATCTGAGTTCAGTTTACTGGAACAGGGAACAGCAGTTCAGTGCAAGAATGGTCATAAATTGATAAAGACCTGGAAAGTTGTTCTAATTCTCCTGTGAGGCTATGCATATCAGGAATTCTTGATTGCAAGATCAAAAAAGGAAAGTTTTGGATCCATCCACCCAAAAAATTTTCAATTTTTTTTCCCTTTGGAAATAAAAGCCTGGAAAGATTTTATGTGAAATCAAATAGAAAATGTCCTTTTTACCCCAGTATTGTAAGCTTGGATTAGAGCAGTTGCTTCAAGCAGGGCAGGTGATCCAGAGATTTCCATGAGCCAAATGATTTGAGAATTCCCTGTATTAGATTCCTGGGCTAGTCCCTCCAGACTGCCTCTGTAATTAGTGGAGATCTAGTCAGTAGAGCCTGGTATACTTTATAGGCATCTGAAGTTAAGTGAGATGAATTCCACCCCATCTCTTACTCTTGACATCGGTCCAGTCAGTGAGATATGTTTTCCTGTCATATAATTGTTGGATTATATGGAAGTGACTTCATCTCTCCACTCTAATGTTTGCTTCCAATTTTGCAGGGTGAAGTCCTAGAATTTGTTGCCTCACCTGCAGCTGGTGTCTCTTTTTGCCAAGTATCTTTAGACTCTGTTGCCTGACAAGGCCATACCAGCTCTCTGCATTTTTGTGTAATGTAGTATGTATCACCCAACACCAAAGGCAACAAAAGCATTTGTTATGGCATGAAAAAATAAAGCCTTTAAAAAATTGTTTATAATCCAGCCAAATGTTTATAAAATGTTTGGGCAGGCTTAGGGTAGAGAGGATAACTGTGAAAACCTTACCCCGCAAAGATTCCATTCAAAGGCTCAGTGTATCCCTGCACACAGGTGTGTTTGAGTTTGGATTCATCACTGCAGCATCTTGAAAAAAAAGGGCAGAAGAAATTTGCCTAGTTGTTATTAATAATAGTTCTTGGTGCCATGCCATTTATTCTAAATAACATCTAGAACTTCATGGGAAGGTCAATTAGCAAAATGGAAAAGCTCCTCACT
The DNA here is from genome assembly GCF_027791375.1 of Indicator indicator. Taxonomy (NCBI): domain Eukaryota; kingdom Metazoa; phylum Chordata; class Aves; order Piciformes; family Indicatoridae; genus Indicator; species Indicator indicator. The sequence goes on from NC_072029.1 coordinate 10,867,849, forward strand.
ACAATAACATTCTTCACCATGAATCCAGGACTATGCTTACTTGCATGCTTCACCCTAGACTGCTTTATCTGTAGTTGGTGATGGCTTCATAAAGATTGTTCTGTTCCTAAATAATGTTTATGGGTTCTGTAATGCTTTTATCTTAACATTGTTGCTTGCTTAAATGTTTATTCCACAAAGTCTGAAAAATTATGTTTGCAGCTACTGTTAATTTCCCCTGTGAAAGGTAGCTTGTGCACAACTATTTTTTAGAGTCTGTTTGAAGACATTTTAACTACAGTCTGGTCTTAATCTGAGTCAGACTAAATCACAGTCACATTTTCTCTCAAGTAGTAATGCACATTAGTTTTATAGCCTCTGAAACTGCATTTTAAGGACATAGGCAACTGATGCATATTGATACAAATCCTAAGCAAATGGGCTTGGTACTGTTCCTCACAGCCTGTTTTTTCCTGTGATATACTGATGGATAACCTTTTCTGTTGACTTGGGCAAGGCTGAGGAAAAAAAAATCCAAATGGAGAGACTTGCCCACTGCTGTGACCGGTCTGAAATGCCAAATTCAGCAAACAGGTCATCCTTCATGTGTAGAAGAAAATACTAGACAGACTGTCCAGCCAGCCAGGGATCACCAAATGTACCAGAGCAAAACCCATGGCTAAACTAACACTGAAATATTTGATGTAAGTTCGTCTGTATGTTCTTTTTCTTGCTTGCTACTTGATGCTGTCTCTTGTGTCCTACTGCCTGAGAGCTGAGTGCCTTTCTTCACTAACTTGTCTTTCAGAATGCTAAAAAATATACAAAACAAATTTCCTAAAATGATGGTGTGTATCTGTTACTACACTGCAGCTGTTTGTATACACAAACACATGCATAAAGCTATTTTTAAAGATTAGGAAGGTCACAAAGTCATGGGCCTGGCCTAGATTTGTGATCCTGTGGTTACAGCTGCATCTGCCTGCCCCATCCCTCCCCAGGAGATTACCACCACCACAGCCCAGGCTGCTGTTCAAATCCCCATGTATTAGCAAACTGGAAACAGCAGCAGTTCAAATTAAAAGTACCACGCTGGAGCAGCAGCTGCAGACTCAGTCTTTCCTCCCATTTATCTGAAGAGGTTACCATTTCTACTTGTGTAATCAATGTTTTTCTTTTCAGCTGCTTCAGCTATATCCAAGTATGGATGGCAACATTACAGAATGGAGATATTAAAGCTTCCCTTTGCAAGTTACAGAGTTTTCACTTTTATCCCATATTATGTCATTAGCTATATTAACCCATCTCTTCCTGCACCTTGCAAAGATGTGTCACTCAGCAAAGCATTAATGTATCTTTCTTCCTCCTTCAAAATAGTTCCCAAATCCTAATCATGCAGGTTATGCAAACCCCATTCTGAAGACAATCCTGGAGTATCCATGGAAGACAGCAGTAGGCAAATGCTTGTTTTTGATTTTGACTTGTATGCCATGCAATATAAACAAGCCATACATGATGTCAGACGTGTTCCATTAATCACAGTTGGCTTCCCAAATGCTTTAAGAAGCTTGTCAAAATCACAGCATGGGAAATTCCTTAACCAAGAAGAGTGTTTTAGGATTCCTTTGGACTTCCTTGTTCCAGGAACATCCACTATAATGAGAAATACCATCTAGGGTTATATATCTCTGTATCTCTGCAGGACATGGGCATGGGGGGACAGGTAATAGAAAAACTCCAAATATTCTTTATTCCACTTTCCTGCTGTCTCCAAATCTTTTGCTCTTCCACATTAGAATCTCAACAAATTCATTAGGAAGCTCTTTGACAATTAAAAGAATGTCAAAAACAATTTCCCTTTTGCAGTTCTACTTGGACCTAAATCTGCATTTGACATTTCATGCTACGCCCAGTTCTGACAGATGTAGGCTCTGTGGCCTTGCAATTAGGTACTATGTTAAGTGAGATCTAATTTTAGCAGCTGCCATATGGCTTCCCCTGTATTTCACTAGACAATTTATGAAAGGTAAGTGTGCTTACGAAGATCCATCACTTCCTGAAGTCATGGGGATGCTCATGCTTTCTCAAGAGGTTCCAGTGCTCACTGGACCACAATCCATCACCACACTATGCAGAGCCCTTCCTACAGCCTAGTTGCAGGTATGATCTCAAAAAGAAAACACAGGCATCAAACCTTGATCTCGAGCCTGAGAATGCAAGTTTCAGGATGATGATGCAGCAGTCATTTTTCTATCTTGTTAGAGGATGCCATATGATTTTAGGGACTAGTAATCTCCTATTTTCAAGTTACTCTTCATTTCAGTGTAAGAGACCTCTCTTCTCTTATCTGACCATCTGGGATCCTTTTATAAGTAAAGCACCATTCCAATATTAGAATATTTCTTCTTGCCACATTTAATCAGAACATATTGAAGCAAGATGCAAAGCAGTATCAGATGAAAGCTAAACTCCTCCGTTAGATGCTGGCTGAGTACAACCCTCTCCTGTCCAGAGAGAGAGAGTTAAAGAAATTACTGGCTTAGTGTTAACACAGAAAATAATAATGAGCAGTCATTTAATAATAATTGCATAGTTAATTATAATAAAACACAGAAATATTAAGAAATGTTGGTTATTATATATGTTAAGATGTCACAGAGGTGGTGATATATGTGGAAGAGAGTGTCAGATTTGTCTCCACTCCTCTTCCACTAGGGATTAGGTCACATTCCACAGAGGTTGAGGGAATCTCCTTGTTACCATTTTCCATTATGGAATTTTTGGTGCTGCTCTGTGAAGCTCTAACCACGTTTCCCAAACAGAGCCCATCTGACCAGTTGTCCACTGCTGTGCTTGCTGGTGGCACATCCACAACTTGAAGCACGTTTCCTCCTCACCAGACAGCACTGCTTATCCAACTGCTCCCAGAGTGGGAATCTGCAGAAGGCACTTAGGGAAGAGACAGAGGAGGCAAGCAAGCTGCTCTGGAAAGCAGCACTCTGAGATGAACACAAAGAGGTTTTTGGCCAGTGCCTCATCACATTTTGCTGAGTCAAGTCAGCATTAAGTGATTACAAATTCTCCCTTGGGAGTCCTAATTACAGCTGAGGATCTGAGGAAGTTATAGAAGGAAATAGGAGAGCTGAAGTGCTGTCATAGCTTCTGCATTTGAATATCCAGGAAAAATACAAGGAGAGACCCATGACACACAGCACCCAAGAACTACAGTTGCAGGCTATACCCAGCTTCATCCCATAAGGATTTCATCCACAGGTCTTCTATTGGAGAAGAATTTTTGTCAAGACCCTACAGAGCTGTCTATAGTGGACATTACTGTATGATATGCCTGCATCAGTGCCATACCTTATGGGTACAAGTTACTCCCAGAGAGATTCCAGTCAGAATCTAGAAGAAAATTTTTCACAATGACAACACTTGGACATTGGAATCATCTCCCAAAGGAAGTAGTGGATTGCCCTACACTGGACAGTTTTAAGATTCAGCTTGACAGGGTGCTGGGCCATTTAATTTCAACTACAGCATCACCTAGAAACATTGGACCAGATGATCCTTGGGAGCCCTTCCACCTGGAATCCTATGATTCTGTGATCTTTTGAACACAAAGGTGCTGGTGCATAGTGTCCATTTCTCCTTGCTTAAATTGATGCATATGGCATCTGTTTGGTTTTTGGGTTTTTGGTTTGGATTTTGGTTTTTTTTTCCATATGTATTTAGTATTTTGTAGCAATTCATGTTATTATGAGAGTGCTTCAATCCAACCTGTTGGGAGTAATCAGCCTGTAATTGTCCTTCATTCATCTAAGGGCAGTAAAAAGCAGTTACAGTAGTCATTGGACCTAAGAGTAGGCAATATTGCCTGGAGTTGTCTGTGCAGATGGAAGGAGGGATGGGTGGAAGTGGGTGTCACTGGCATACAGCCGGCAAGACTGCTCATGAAAAGGCAGAGAGAAGCAACAAGAGGAGAAGTAAAAATGTGCTTTGGGTATAAAGTCCAACAAGACAGCTTTTTCTGGAAAAGTGGTGGCTGACAGTAGGTTTGCAGCGGCAAAAGAAGCTGCCTTCTTGTGTTTAAATCCTGTTTGGTTAGAGGAGCCATCAACCAGAGCGTTCCGAAAACTCTTCTGATTTGCAGTCGGCAGCCAACAGCTTCAAGAGAGGATCAGGGCAGGGAAGGGCTTAGGTCAGCCCCTGCCCGCTCTGTTCCAGCGCTCCCAGGGACACCCCTCGCCACCCCTCCTGCAGCCTGAGGAAAGTGCCCATTAGCTCCCTGTTCAGCAGAACAAAGAGGCAAGGTCAGATTGAACCTACAGCATCATCCGCTAATTAAGGATCCTCAATTAGGAAGAGCCCCGAGGCAGGAAGATGACCTAAGTCTGGGAAGGAAAAGTTGGGCTGTAAGTTAGTGTCAGTAGCTTGATTGGTTTGGATTTTGTTGGGATGTGGTGGTTTTGTTTGTTTGTTTTGGAGGCGGTTTTGGTTGGTTGGTTTTGTCTGACTTTTTGTGGGTTTTGTTTTCTCTCTCGTTCTAAATACCTCGATTTTACATTCCTAAGCGGTTTAGAGCGCAATGCTCCAAAATAGTGAAGCACAGCTAAAGAACAAGAGAATTTTCAAACATTTGAATTTTAAGTACGAATGCTTGGTACGCGGTGTAACAAAAAAAAAAACAAAAAAAAAAAGAAAACAAAAAAACCCCAACAAAACAAAACACAAAAAAAAACCCAAACAAAACAACAACAACCAAACCACAACAAAGCTACCTGTAGTGCAACATCAGGGACACCTCCCAGAAAATCCTCTGAAAATGAACAGTCTCTTGAGTGCATCAACGTGAAAGTCCAGTGGAGTATGGCACACTCTGCCTTGCTTTCATCCATTTTTTACACTTTGTTTCAGGCAAAACAAATTTCCCTTGCATGGTGACTCCAGCACTGCTGCAGAAACTGTCCCACTGCACATTCTGTAATGAAAAATACCCTGCAACAGATTTATATTTAACGAGAAAAAGAGGAAGAGAAAGTGGTACATCTGCACAATGAATATAGGATAGCATTGACTTGGAATTTCCTGACTTCAGCAGTCACTCCAAAATAATAATGCATTAATAGAATTACACTTAGCTTTCTCCTTTTAAAAGGAAAATATTTGAAAGCAAAAATCTTTTCATCTTCCAAGTTCTTCTGGCTATGTGTGTGAGATAGTGGAAATAACACAGGACTGTGTAACCACAGCAAACAAGTGGAGTGGGAATTTTGTAGCTGTTTGGCTGGCCCAAAACAGAGTGGTAGTGAAGGAACAGCCTGGATTTTGGATTTAATAGGTGGATATTTTTTTTCCCCCTAAACTCCATTCATTGCTATGGATGAAAGTAAAATTATGCTGTTGTAGACAGAACTGGTGGTGACCTATAATTAAGGATGTCTGACATTTCCATTATGAGAGGCAGGTTTTAGTTGGCTATAATTTCAGCTGTTGGTTAGTTTAAGATTTAACTGATTAGGCAGGGGTTTTCTTTTCTGGATGTCTTCTGTGGTTTGACTTTTAAAAGAGGGATTCATCAGAGAAAGAGTGAGAAGTTCAGCAAATTATTCATCAGCAATTAAGCAAAATGCATTATTTTGACCATGTAGAGTAGCTCGAAATGCCTTGCTTAAAATTTGGCTAAAGTCACCCTCTTTTTGCAATGTCTACTCTGCTTTCTGTGGCAAACTTCAACTGATACATAGGCAGTAGAAATTAGTACAAATTTAGCTCATGGATGTACAAAAAAACCCCAACCAACCAACCTACCTACCAAAAAAAAAAATCCATCTATCCAACCATGCTCCAATGCAGGGACAGAGTGAACTCCCTGAAGAACACTTGATTGATCCACCTGTAAAATGCTGAAAGGCAGCAGAAACATGTACACATTTAACCTCCTAGCAATTGTTACTTTAGTGGGGATCAGCTGATGGAATGTATAAAGTTATTCTTCTTCCTTGATTTACCAGTAAAATTCCCTTTGATGTGCACACTTTATTCTCCCTCTTATAAATGAATTTTGGCCTTAGCATCACAGTAAAACTGAAAACAGGCCCCTCTTACTCACTGATTTCTTGTTGGGTGTTTTTCTAGAAGGTATTACCAAATCCTCTTTGGGTGCTGACATTTTTAACCGTATTAATAAAAATATCAACAATATTTAAAGGTGACACAATGTTGGGATCTTGGTCAGTGGAGATCAGTTGAAATTATCTGTACATGGTGCTACGTCTTAGTTCCATTCTCCATTAAGCCTGGTTCTAATATCCATCCCATTGCTACCAAACAGGGATAATATTGATGTGCCATAGTCAGAGGCTCTGGTTCTGAAGTTTTCTCTGTGCTCTAAAAAAGTAAAAATCCCTTCTGCTCTTCATTGTCCATGTATCCTTCCCTTTAGTTCTTTTTTTTTTCTGTCATCAATAAAATCTTCTAAGAAATAAAAAAATGTGGAACCTGCATTACTACTGCTAAAAAAAAAATGGTTGTTTACAGTAGCAGTATGAAACTTTTGTTTTCATTATATGAGAACAAATGTGTTTGCTTTCCTTTGCAGGTTAATGAATATGTCAATAAATTAAGATACTGGGTTTTGACACTTCGCTGTTTTCCCGTGGGAGTATTTAGAGATAAGTTCACAAACCAACAAGTTTTAACAGAGACAGAGTGCTGCTGGTTTGGAAACAGCTCCTGGAGCTGAACACCAAAGGGATTGATTGATGGGCTAATGGCAGTATTGCCAAGACACCCTGAGACACTGGTGGGTACTGGGTCAGGCCCTAGAGGTTATCTGTGTTCTTCCATTTAACTGGAGGCTTAGAGCAAGCCTGAGCAGGTTTTCCTGTGGTGAGCTAAGTGTGGGATCAGTGCAAACACATATGTTCTTGTGGCTCCCTTGGACCTAGAAAATCCAGTGGGAGTATGTAGGCAACTTAGTCGTGATTGCTGCAAGCTGTGAGCATGACCAAGGACACTGCAGAGCTTCAAAACCTTGTTGAAGACTGTGTTAGAGTTAATGACGCTGGATATGCAGCTGATCTACAGCATGCTGAAAGTACCCCTCCTATGTAAGATACAGAAGAAAAAGCAATGTGGACTGGGACTTTCTGATGTCCAAGTTTAACACATTGCTGCATCCTGAAGGCATTTAAGACATTGTTGCATTCTAAAATCCTCTAAGAAGTTTTGTTTGTTTGTTATTTTCAGACTAAAGCTATAATACTGATTTTCCATAATTAAAACCAGCAATGTGTATGGTGCTTACAAATTCCAGAAGCCAAACCAAGGGTTTGTCTATTGCTTACTTGTTATCTACCTAGTTCATGTCCTATGATTTATCTTCAGGTGAAAAAAACGGCCTGGTATTATTTTTTTTTTTTCCATCTGGTCCACAACTTCTGATATTGAGCTTCCAGAGAGCTCAAAGCAGACTAAACAGGTCACAGTCAAAACACTAAGGCTGCTTTTCATGCATTCTTTAAAACAGATGCTTTAATTATAGTTTTTAGTTTGTTTGCTAATTAAAAACCATGTCTACAATGTGGTATCTATCTTCTTTCATTTAAATCAATAAACAGAGTCATGACTCAAGTCATGAGAAAGGGACCTCTTCCCTTCAGGGAGTCTTTTCTTGTTAATGTTGACTCAGGTTTTTAGTGCTTATTCTTGTCTCCTTTCCTCTTTTGCCTACTTCCCAGTCTTTTCTCTTTCAGTTCCCCCTCGTTTCCCAACAGGAGATCTGTTGCCTTACACATAGCATGTATGTCCTTGTCCTTCACATTTAAACTGCTGTCTTTTGAGTGTGCTGTCTTTTGCTTTCTGCACTGTGGAAGTAGCTGCTCAACCAGCCTGAATGGGGCTTTTTAAGCCTCTAAAAATTTGAAATATGACCTTCACTGGAAGTGAAACAAGACAAATACTTCAGCTCTAAATAATGGATATGCACTTTTAAACAACTTGTGAGACCTGTTCAGAATTATCCTGCAGGTTTGCCTCCCACCTGAAAATCGCAGTGTTGGCTGAGGAATGAGTACTTCGTGTGCTTGCAACTTGATTAAATTGAGACAAGTTCTTAAGTGGGCTCACTTTTCTGTTTTGCTCTGTGCTTTGGAGAGCATAGTCAGATTTTATAACTTCTCTTTTATGGCTGGATGAGTTTGGATTCCTGCAAAGAATTAACCTGTATATTTAACTTCATTTTCGTTAACTGTGTAAAGACTTTTTAGATTTAGGACCCTCATTAGGTTCTTCCTTGCTGAAAAGATCACTGTGAATTTCAATAGGGAAACACAAAAAGTCCCTTAATGAGTTTTAAGGAAGCTCTTAAAACAATTATTTGAGGATCTACTATTTAAAGTGAATTGCATCAGGTACTGGGTTATTTTGAAATAAAAAAATGTCTGAATAGCACTGGCCTGCTTTTTGTATGTTCAAACTTACTACTGCACACTAGGAAATTCAGAAACTATTTGTAAGGAAGTGAATAATCCCTTACGCTGAAGTGTAACCAAAGGTTGTGGGGTTCCAGGGCTGCAATTCCTACTCATTTAACTACAAATGCAGGATATTTGGAGTCCCTGCAGACTTTAGACCCACCTTGCTTGTACTCCATACTGCTCCTGTATGTCAGCTCCAAAGGGCTTCTCCTGTCATCTGGAAATAAAGAAAGGTCAGCTAAAACAAACACCATAAAAGGAGAAAGTAGATTTTTTTTTCTCCTTTTAGACACATTATCTATCTTCAAATCCTCTCACTAGACCTACATTAAAATAATGATCGCAACCCAAATATAGAACATCTGAAGTGTCCTTTTCCAGGCCAGATGTGCTATGTTATGTAATGCCATTTTGGAGGGATTGCTGGAGCTTGGAATAAAAGGAAAACGAGCACGTTGTAGCTATTGTTCCAAAGAGCAAATGTCATAAAAAATGTTATAAAACTCAAGGCCCTGAGCAAAACATTTTAACAAATACAAATTCTTCACAGAGCTTTGCCTACACACAGGATGAACTCTCCAGCAAGGTATAATCCAACCACAGGCCCCAGAGGTTATCACAAGAGGGGAGACCAAACACCCATCCCTACAGCAGAACACTTTACCCAGACACAAAAGCACTGTAACTCCTACGAGCTTATTCCTCCAGGCACGGCACATATCTAAGTTAAATGCACTACAGCAGAAATTTTCTCCATATGCTTTTCAAAAGCCTATTAAATAAAAACCATCCAAGCAAGTAGTTGTTGATATGTATGTGCAACAGGCTTCCCAGAAATTGTGTGTAAATAGAGCATCAATGTTTTCCACTGTTCACTGGGAGGAAATCTGCTGAGTTCAGACTGCTGTAATCAAATCCACATTGCAAAGTCACAAACAGAGAAACAAAGGACAATCACTGTCCATTTTTTTTTTGCGCTGTGGATGCATTAATCAGCCTCCATTTTCTTCACTGCTTCGTGTTGCCTTCTCAGGGTGATGTGCCAGCCTCCTGCCTCCGGCAGTTACGTAGCTGTCCTCTCTGTCCCTGCAGCCAGGGCTGGGACTGCGCATTTGCCACTTCTTACAACTGTGATACCAAGCAGAAGATCAACATCTACACAGAGCATTGGAGAGGCAGATATAGCAGGGGAAAGACTTGGAGCTACATTAAGTGTCTGAACATGTATAAGGAGCATACCACAAGGGCCAGCAAGCGCAGCTGACTCGGGAAGCGTTTTTTCTCTTTCAAATCTCCTTTTGCAAAGACTTTTTTTTTTCCCTTTTTTGTTTTTTTTATGTTTTCAGGCACTCTAGCAAGAGCAAAAATAGGAACCCAGTTATGCCTGGACTCTATGCAGGGAGGTGAGAGCGAGTGAGGACAGAGGGTGCTGTGCTGCAGTTATGCCTAGGGCACAACCTGCCCAGGAACTCACTGTCCCTGACGAGAAACGTGACCTTTAATGACTCACTTCTTCTCAGAGGGGATGGCAGAGCAGCTACACTCTGCAAGAGCAGCAGGAGAGGCTGTATCTGAGCTCTGTTCCCTGAATGGCTTAGCCTTGGGGTGTTTATATTTTAGCCACCCTCCTCCTGCACCTCATAGATCCATAATGCAAGAAAGGATAAATAGTTTTTCCTAGGTCTGTTTACAAGAAACATGCTTCCCTCAAGGAGAGGGACTCAGTAGTAAATGGGCAGCATTTCTAGTCTACTAAAGTACCCCCATGGCTTTAGACTCCTTGTAAGGGTGACTAAGGGGTAAGAATAGGCAGGAGTAAGTTGGTAGATTGGGCACAGCTGATACCAGCAATCTGCCAGCTGTTTTTTGCCATACACTCTGTCTCTAGATCTGGCTAACTGGGCCTGTCTGCTCCCATTCCAAGACCTCTGACTTGGCTCTGGGAAGGCTGGTGTGGCCACACAGCCCTCAGACACTGTTCAGAAAAGCCAGTGTGGATTTTCAAACCCATTTAGTTCAGTAAATGTGTTCCATTGCTATGGTATTTCTAGATCTGTTTCTTTTGTTTGTTTGATTTCTTCTCTTTGGCATCAATAACACCAATAAGAGGGATTTAAAGAGAGCAATCATATCTCCTCTCTGTCCTTATTCAACAGTTTTTTTTTAGTCTCATAATAAGGTAGTTTTACTCATAAAATAAACAGCTTAACCTTGTGGCTTTTGTCTGCACCTGTCCTAATTTGGCTTTGTCTTTTCTGAACGTGAGTGACCCAGTTATTCAGAAGATGTCAAGAGAGGTGTCACCAATGCCTTGGACAAGGGACTGCATCCTTCCTATGCTCTGCCCACAGTTTTGTATCCTATGATTATGGTTTGCATTCTATAATCACATTTGTAATTTCTCAGGACTGCACTGACTAGTAAGCTGCAGTAATCCTGTGATCAACCAGCACATTCAAGCTTATCTCCTTCCACTGGGGTTGCCATTCTGCTCTTGTTAGCTGAAGCTCTTGATCTCTCACTTTCTACTCTGAAGTTCCAGCTGATTTCTATTACTTCCCTCTTTCTGAAAAAAACCTATGTGCTATATTGATGGTGATTATTATCTATTCATTTTCTTCCAGGCACTGATACTTTATGTAAAATAATAATGTAAAACTCTAAGTCTTGGTCTTTTTGAGTTGCATCAGCTCAGATCATTGCACACAGCACATGCTTGCCTGCTGCAGCAGCGCTGGCAGCCTGTGGAAAGTGAGTGTTGAAGTAGCTGGCAACATACACAGAGCCTGCAGCTCGTGGGGAACCACTGCAGCCTTTTCATGCAATTGATTTAATTATATTGTGCACAGTTGTCAAAAATGGGGTTTCAAAATATATGATGATAAGCTTTATTCTAAGCTTTGCCTGCATAATTTCAGAGGAACATCGATTTCTAGATAAAATAAATGAATGTAACCAAACCTGACAAAGTTATTAAACTTTCTGGTTGCTGGAGGTAAGCTGACAGAAAGTCCTTTCCCCATTCTGTTCCCAATAAAATATTTTTCAGAACTCACAGGTGGAGGATTTGCTGCCTTATGGGGCTGGTACAGCAGGTCTCTGAGTGGTCATGCAGCAGAAACAGCAAAGCTCCACGTGTCCCACAAAGGTGGGCAGAGATTTTATAGTAGCTGAAACATAAATAAAGGAGAAAGGCAAATGCCTGAGGATGAGTCAGCCAAGAGGTGAATGCATTTATTCATCTGTGGGCTGTCTTGTAGATCACACCAAGGCTTAGAAACCAAGATAAGGCTGCAGAGTCTGTGCCTGAAGTTTGGTTCAAATGGTTGGTTAATTGCTAGAGGATGACATCTGAAATGTCCCTGCTCCTTTCCTTCTTTTATTCAGCTCCTATTTCTTTACCTTTCAATTCCCTTGCCTCTTCCTTTTGCTCTCTATTTTTTTTTCTCTAATTAAATATAAATAACAAGGACTACATGTTCTGTGCTGTCACTTACGATATATAGCTTCTCGCCAGCAAGCCGGATTCAGTGGTGACTTTGACTGGCAGTTTGTAATTAAATAAAGATAGAAGGTTTCTAGCTTTCAGCTGCATCTCTGCATTTCTTGTCTTCTGAGTGGGTTTTGCAATTTTAACAGCATGTATAGCAGAACATTTTTACATGGGTATGTGTACAAATATTTCTGCTTTTACACCTGATCAGATTAGTATTATTTAGGTCACCTCTAAGTCAAGAGAGCCGTGCTGGTAGAGCAGGATCAGACCGCAAAGTGATTATTTTTGGGTTTTTCCCTTTTCTAACTGGGGACAATCTGAGTATAACATGCAGTGAACTTAGAAGAATACCCACAAGAACCGAAACAAAAATGATGCTTTTTCTGGGAACGCTTATTTCCCTTTGGGTTAGAGCTCTGCAGGTAAGATCACTTTAGTTTTCCCCTTTCCCCGCTTATCTACAGGTCTGTGCTCCTTTCTCAGCGAGACAGGGCTGACGGCACGGCTCCGACAGGAGGGTTCCCGGGCCGGGCATTCGGCATGGGTTGCGGGGCAGCCCCGGAGAGCGGAGCGACCGCTGGAACCTGCCCTCCCTGCTCGGGCGGAGCCGCGGCAGCTGTGCGGCCTCGTCCGCCCTTGGCGATGGTTCCCTTGCAGCCGCAGCCATGGGAGGGGACCCAGACGCAGCTGGGAAGTGATCTCGGGCAGCAGTGGTGGGGACAGAGGGTGCCCGACCCAGCTGTGCTCCCTTCCCCGTGTCACAGGTCCCTGTGGGACCGTGCACGCCCCAGGGGGCAGCTGGAGCACTCTCGCAGATTCCTATGGGACGGTGACGCCCCAGGAGGCAGCTGGATCCCTCCTGCAGGACGCCCCTGTGCTGAGCCGCAGGAGGCCGACAGGTGAAAAACTCCGGGGGGAAGTGCTCTGCTCTGGCTTCTCCAGGAGACCTGGCACAGACCCCTTAGTTCTGCCGGGAAAGCCGTGCCACAAGGCCACCTCTGCCCCGGGCACACTTTCCACGGAACAGGATGCTGTGAAACAGGAAAATAGCTTCCATCATGGGTCCTATTCACATCTAACTCGGCAGTCCCACTTCATCTCAGGAGAAGTATTAAAGGCTGGGGAAACTTAGTTTATGCTGTTCTGTTACAGAGCTCCCCAAAGACTCCCTGTTTTGTTTGTATTTACTCCCTTCTAGTATCAGTACTGCTCACTGGGAATTTGTTCTGAACTAAAAGCCTTAGATGCAAACTACTTCCCAGGCCAGTAAGAAATATTTAAACACTTCAGGCATTCAGTCTGTGATTCAGAGATTTATTTATAAAACTGTTGATTTTGGGACACTAAACCATTGCATTTAAACTGCAGAAGTGAGTCATATTTGTGGGAGGTAATTACTACCAGAAAGCACAACTAACTTTTGTAGGTTTCTCTGTAAAATGTCCACTTATGATCTGCAACTACTAAAAATAACACTCGTTGTTGAATTTAAGCACAAGTTATCTTTACTAAATTGTGTGGCTTTAAACATATATTTTGCTTTCCTGATCAATGATAAACTAAATGACTCACATGCTTGAGAATTTAGTTGGGTGTTTTATGTGGACTGTCCTGACCAGGTAATTTGTTCAGCTAACATACTTTTCATGAAAACCAAAACCTTTGTGGGAACTACTAGAAGAAAGCCATTTAACATGGGAACAAAAAATTGTAGCTAGCACTTATAAACAATGTTTGTTCCTCAGGAAGGTCTCTGAGTTCTTGTATCATCCAAACCTGCAATAATCTACTCAATCTGTTCTCTTCTCTGTGGTTAACAGATCTTGGGAGCTGAGGGAGTTCCAGATGTTCAACACCTGCAGAAGCTACTTGCAGAGCAGGAGAGAACTTTCCTCATTATCCCTCTCAGTCATGACTGAGGAATTCAGGTTTATTTAGCTTGTGGTCACTTAGCAGCACTCCCTAGTAGCAGATGAGTCAGATGCTATGCCACCTATCCCAAGAGAACACCTTGCAACTGGGTTGGTTCAGAAAAATAATCCCATCCACCCTGGCATACTAGGCTTTGAATGGTTTTTCCCATGTCAGTCAGGGAGAACTTAAGATGCACCATAAACCAAAGTGATTTTTCAATGTTAGCAGACCAGGAACTAGCAGGCCAAAAATGGAGTTACTGTCCAGAACTTAAACCACAGTCCTCTGAATATCTCCTTCACCTCCAAACAGGCAATTACAGAAGAGGCCTTCCTTTAAAAACTGCAATTACCTGTGTGAACAATTTGCCAGGACTCAGGTAGTCTGCTACATTTCCCAGGAATCCTGTGACCAGGTCACAGTAGGAAGTCTTTCCCCTGTTCTCCCTGCCTCTCCAATGTGCATCCAGCTCCTAGCAGCTGCTTAGCTTCCATGAAGTGTTGGAGGTCAGAGATGAGGAGGAAAGTGTTGGAGGTCAGAGATGAGGAGGATGGGACTTGCACCTGCCTTTCCATGGCTTTCTGAGGAACAGAGCTAAATATTGTCACCTTTAACTATGCTTCTTCAAGAAGCTCCTCTCTATTCTACTCATGGTTCTTAGATCAATAAGCACTTGGTTTATTTTTCCTGACTTCCCCTGCCCCCAATTTATTAGGATCAGGTTTTAACTACCAGCCAGCTCTGGGCAAATGTGCTGCACTTGGGCATGGCAGTGGGGCTTGCTGGCAGGGAGTTTGTGCACATGAAGGGACCTCTTCGTGCTGCTGGGATACCACCTTGATATATTCACTCAGGAGGAGGCTGGGTGTCAACCCACATGTAGTGGGATGTCAGCTGATGGTCAAGACTGTCTCACATCATCATTGGGGTGGACTTGGGTACACTTTACATTAAGTAACAAATTGCATCTTTGAGGTGTTTCCTCATTGCTACTTGATACAATAGAGTTAGAAGGCAAATTGCCTTTCCCCTTGAATTCATTCTACAGGAACAGAGAAATGATGATTTCAATCTGATTAATGGCTGTCCTGGTCTGAGCTAGAACAGAACTAATTCTGTTCAGTCATTTTAGTCTCTTTTCTAAGTCTCTCCTCACTGACTGCGCTTTCTGAAGATAACAGCATCTTTTCACAAACAGTATCTGCTTCCAGCAGTGATAACACTCCATGTTTATAGTTAGTACCAAGGACTGGTATGCAGAAAGCCTCTTGTTATACTTGCTCCTACAGAGGCCAAGGTCACTGCTAGATCTTGTGTGCCATGTCAGGGGAACAGTAAGTAAAAGGGCGAACATGCAGGAAGGAGCAGACAAGACAGGTGACCCTGAACTGACCAAAAAGGGATTACATCTCATGGATTTCGTATTCATCATAAAGCTGAGGGATCACAAGGGTCAAGCCTCTTCTTCAATAGCCAGTGTGCAAGGGGGACTCTGACCATTCTGTCTTCAGTCTCCGCCTGCACATTCCTGAATCCAGTTCCAGAATCCGGCTGCTAAATCTGGGTCTGTCTGCTGCTGAGTCTTCCCCAGTGCCTGCCCACAACATCAGTGGTGATGGTAACAGTATTGATTTTGTGTGGTTTTGTATATATTTCATTTTATTGTTATTATTATTCTTCTCATTAAAGTATTTTTAGGGTTTTTTCCTACTCTGTAAATCTGTCTCTCTTGCTCCTCATTCTCTTTCTCTTCTCCTTCTGGGAAGGAAGAGCATCTTTCATTTGTCTAGTGGCTGGCCCAGCCCCAACCCTTGACAATGGCTCACTCACCCTTGCATGAGGAGAGGTTTACCATGTACCTTCTTACTTCTCTGCCCTTCCAACTTTGGTAAGGACTCTTCTGCTGAGACACTTATTCCTGATATGGAGAAGTGTAAAAAAATGCTGCCTGCAGACAGACAGAAGGAGAACTGTGGTTTTGGTACAGAGCCTGGGCTCTGCAGCTCTGCAGTGAAGTGTTTGTAAGGGGAGTCAGCAGCATTTTCAAGCCAGTCGCTTCCAATGATTCACCTTCAGGGGACAGAGAAGTGTAGTGGAGATTGTAAGAATAAAGATTGGCTATAGGTTGCTCATAAAAAGAATTTAGTAAAAGAATTTAAATGCTAGCTGACAAATTATTTGCCAAGTTTTAGTCCAGTAGAGTTGCAATGGCCAAGTTTTTAATGCCAACAATTGAGGTTTGTAAAGGAAATACCAAACCAACCTTGGCGGAGAAGGAGGCGGACATCAAATTACAGAGCAAAGACTGCCTTTGCTTTGTAGCTGGAGCAATAAACAAATTACCAAAAAAAAAGGAGAAAATCTGTTTTGAGTTTTTCAGTTTGATTCCTCTGCCTAAGCAGAACAGTGTAAAATTTACCAGTAATGACTGAGCTCAAGCCCGGCAAGCTGTAGAGAATTGTTGGCGAGAGGAGCAGGGAAGGAGACTGATCCAGGGAAGTGCTGCAAAAATGTTCAGAAACTGTGGCTCACTCTCATCATATAAAGACTTAAAAAGAGCTCAGGCCACAAATTCTTGACTGTTCTTATTTCAGCAAGTGCCAAAAAGACACATTCTTTGATGTATAGAATGGTTTTTCTTGGATACATGTCGACACTATACATTTGTAGGTGGACATGTGTGTAATTTTTCCTGTGTAGTGTGTAAAAGCACACCCTGAATTCCTGCAGCAGCGGCAGGCCAACTAAATTCACCATGAGCCCTATCTTCCATCCAAGAGGCATTCCAATGAAGTTGGAGAAACTTTTTGCTGCGTGGAGACTGCCAAGGCACACTGGAGCAAGGATAGCAAAATCTTCTCCTGAAATATTATTTCAGTCATTTCAGTTTTATAAAGGACAAAAGAAAACATTACACAGTGCATGGGTAGACTTATTTGTCTACTCCAGAAGGCAGAACATGTTTCATCCAGAAGTGCCAGTGGTGCCTGAAAAACCACTTCTCAGAATTAGAAAGTTTGTTTTGTAATGCAGCTTGCCAAGCTCAGGTTTCCAGACCCAGTAATGGACATCAGAGAGGTCACAGTACAGAAATACCAAAGCATAGGCACTGGTTCTTGCACAGCAAATTCTACACCATGGACATCCCCAACAGATGTACTGTATGTGAGTTAGTGGCAGAGACTGACAGTCACTGGCCATAGTGTCCAGACTGCTATCTTCAGATTACCTATGGATGACCATCCTCCTGTTTTGATCTTCTAGCTCAATGCAATGCTTTCCTGTTCAGCTAAGCAGATGTCATACTACAGCAGAGCATTTCTGGGGTTTCTGCTGTAAATTATTCATATCTGGGAAAAAAAATAAAAAACAGCACCAGCTAACATTTGGGTACTCAATCACATAGAGCAGTCACCTATAGGTTCCTTTTATAACAGCTGTAGTCATTGGCAATAAGCTGCTGTGGTTTTGCTTACTCTGTGCTATGGTTTTCTGGTCTTTCTCAATTGTCAGTTCCTGCAAAATAGTGTTTAATAAATTTAGAGTAAATATGGCAGTGCTTCATCATGTGCAAATATGTAAATCTGGTGATGCATAGGAATATACAGACCAGTGCTACTCTTTCTTGATCAATGCACCAACTTTGTCATTCTAACCTACCAAATAAAATCAAAGTTTTACTGTTTAAATGATGTGCAGAGGCAGGAATACATTATTGAGTTTTCCTTACATACTTCTTGCTAGAGGTAAATAAGATATCATTGCAATACCATTCACTGCTACGGCTCTGGCTGTGTCAGCACTTAGGTTACAAACCTCTTCTTCCAGAGGTTTATAACTCAGCCATAAAGTGCACTCCAGTCTGAAACCTGGCACACAAAGTCTCAGTCTGGCAATGAATTTGCTTTACAAAAAGTGAGAACAATGCAATATCTGTTTGGCCGTATCCAAGTCGTAATTGTTTAGGTTCTTAGCGACAGACTGAGCCTACACATTGAAGCTCACAAAGTATCCACCTGCCAGGCACATTGCTCCAGACTCCCCCTTTCCAGGTCACCATAAAATCCAAGTGTGTCAAAGCCTAAAACATTTCATGAAGATTTGCACACTGCAGTGAGTTTAATTCAGATGGTGAAGTTTCAGAGTGTTGTGCATTGCGCTTCTCCAGGTAGCACTCCCACTGCTCCCCCTGTGAGTGGAGCCCAGCTTGAGCTCCTGGGCAGCTTGTCATGGTTCATAATCAAGCCCCAGACCTGCTCTGATGGTGGGGAAATATGCCTGTTTTGCTTATACTTTGTACTTTTGTTTCACAGAGTTGTGAGCATTGTCTCTCACAGCCTCTGCTGGGGCCTGACTCTTCTTTCCCCTTTGCTCCTTACTCCGCAGCAGGAGCTGGGGCATCCTTTGGACACCATTCCCTGCAGCCTGGCGATGTGCACAGCTGGGTTGCCTCCACCTGGGGGGCCTTATGGCTATGGCCAGCCTTTGATTTGCTATCAGTCACCTAGGAAAAGGTCCCATAAACAGTGGAGCTGCTAAAGTCATCAGGTTTCATGTTTGGAGACTGAATTCACCCTTGGGTCTGTTGGCAGTGTATAATGTTACAGTCCCTGAGGCCAGGTGTCCTTCCTCAGCTGCAGGCAATGGGAAAGCAGTGCCTCTACCACGCAGCCACAAACCTCTTTCTCTGCAGCAGTTACCTATGCAAAGTCCCCATGTAAAGTTTCCACGAGCTCTCCTGGCACTGCCACAAGGCTTTCTCCTCTTACTAGTACTGCAGCACGACTTGGGTAAGTTTACATCTTGGATTTACCACGAAATTGCCATTTCCAAAGACATTAGTGTGTTAGAAGGTGGCTACTATCAGAGGAGCAGGCAAAGCACTGTTTTGTGAAGCACATCTACTCCCTTCTCTTGCTCTGTGCCACACCTCAGGTTTTCTTCTCCAGTTTCAAGAAAGTGTTTTGGCTCTCTTTGCATTCCCAGGCAAACTGAAGAGCTGAGTGAGCACTATTTGAGTGTGCCAGGTTTGCTCTATACTCATCAACTGGTAATGATAAAAAAACATTTAGAGTATATAGCATATAACAATATATAGATTCTGAGTGATATTGTTATCATTAAGCATTAAAGTACATTCTTTATTTAAATAATGAGATGAGATTGTATCTAGAACCCATCCTTAAGACAAAGATATGAGATATAGTTTCCAGTGTGGTTCCCAACTTTCATCTTATGATATTTCCTTTTGGAAATCCTCAGCACTCAAGGTTGTCTCTGTTTCTGCACTGCAGATGGTGGAGAACCATGATATTGATTGCATGTGTTCAAAAATGAGCTGTTTGCTCCTGTATCTTTCATCCAAGTAATATAAGACAACACTGAGGGGGGGGGGGGGAAATAAAAACCATGAATGTGGTTTTGAGCACATGCATGCAGAAGCATTATATTAATAATGCCATAATCTTAAAGTATAACTCAAATAGACACTTAGTATTCTATAAAAATAAATTTAAAGAAAAACAGACACAGTGTTCTGACTTGTTTAAGCCAAAGTTTGCATTGGATGTACATTCAGCTCATATTTTGCCTGTATTGTTCAACTATTTATGTCATTTGGAAGGAGATTATTTCCAGTCTCCAGCAATGTAACCGATCTTCCAAGCTCACTGACAATTTGTATCACAGAAATAGAATCCCAGAAATTAGGTGATTAAGTCACTGACATGAGACCAATTCAATTAAATATTTGGACTCCATTTTAAAATTTGTGTTAACTGTAGTCAAGCTGTTTTGCTGTCTCTGGGGAACATTAGGAAATAGGAAGGAAATAAATCTTAATATTAAAATATGCAGGCTGCCGTAACAAGGATTTGAGGAGAAAAATTAGGCAAATAAAATAAAATGTGATTCAAATGTTTAAAAACTGAGCCCACACTGTGCACTGCACAATTACAGAACTCCATAGAATTACAGTGATGTGCAACCATGCTGGTTAAGACTTCACTTCAGGCCTTTTTTTCTCTGGCCAGAGAAAGCATTGGCATTTTGTGAGCGTTCTAAAGGCATGCATTAAACAAGTATATTCTCCCTTACACTGGAAAAGCAAGACAGATTCAAAAGGCAAAGATAAAGTGCTTACTGCCATCATCAGCTTCCATTCCTGAAGGAAAAAGATAGCTGAAGCATCCACCTAGAAGAGTGTCTGAAGAGCAACATTAGCAGAAATACTGAACCTATGAATCTAAATAAGAAAACTGTTCTAAGGCAGCAAACCCAAATAATTCAGCCATCTTATAAAAGATTTTTTTCTGATAAATCAGTAGACTGAATCTGAAATTGGAAGAGGGATCTGCTTTGTTCTGATGTTGCTTGTGGTTGTGGAAACAATGCTGAAACCCTCAACATGACTGGCAAAACTCGAAGCATGAAAATACAGGTCTCAAGTGACAAACCGCATGAAAAAATCTCATCATCTTTCTTCAGAGTTTTTCTTTGAATGTATGAGTACAAGAAACAGTCTGACATTTTGGAGAAAACAAAATGGACTGTATTTCTTTATCTACCTAAGGCTTTCCCTCATTGGACCTCATGGTCGTGTAAAGCTGAGGTGGAAGGAGCATGCTGAGGGGAAAATTTTTTTGCCTGCCCACTGAGCAGCTGCAGTGGGGGCCCAGGCTTTTCTTCCCCATCCCACAAAGCAGTGCATCAGCTCCATCCCAGAGAACCAATATCATCAGCCTTGTGGCTTTTGTGGCCTAATAAATCCTCAGGTTTGTCCTGACACCCAAAGGAAAACCATTTGGGCTATGCTGGTTGCAATTTCCGTGTACCTTCAAACGAGCTTGGCCATCAGCTGAGAAACAGCCTCTGAGTGAGTCCTCAATACATGAAAGGTTTTCTCTTCCCTTAGTCATTTCCCAGAGTCATTAAATTCTTCTACTTTGTCTTTGGCCTTGTTTAGGGGCAGGTGTATGTAAACTAGATTAATTTATCTTGCAGAGGCTGGCTTTCCCCATGTCATCTGCAGACCCAGATTTACACCTTGGAAATCACGTTGGCTAACCATTGAGTGCCTCTACCGGGATCGAAAGCTTTCACAATTTGGTTACACACTTTCATTCATCACTTATGAATGATCTCTCATTTGCTTTCTGGTCCATGATTTCTGAGAGGTTTATTCATCATAGAGCTGCAGTCTGAGCTGTGGTTTGACCTGACAGAAAGGCAGCACCGGTTTACAGATTATTTTATGCAGCAAAACCAAACACGAGGCAGAGAAGGGAAAAGAGCTTCCAATTACTATTTTCAAAGTAGACAAACAGCTTTGAAGTGTAAGTGGACATTCTTTTGTTTTAAAGGCACTCTCAGCTAAAGATTGCCCTGTGATAATTCTCAGTGAAACAGACTTAATAGATGCTTTGTGGTATGAATCATGCAAATCATTGGTATGTTCTTTGAAACACTTGGGGTCATCAGCTAGGTGAAGGTAGTAAGTATCTACCAAAAAGATACCATCATCACAGTTCAGACATCTTCAGACAAGTGTAAATTAGGCTGTGTTTGGAGGCAAATCCCCTGTGAAGGGTTGTGTTCACATCCCCAGTAAATGGGTCTGATGCTGTAGTCTTCCTCTATACTCTCTACTTCCAACTCCAGGCTCATGATGACTGTGGTCTGTATACTCACATATCTGCCATGAGGATGTTCTGGTGATTGCATGCTGAGCAGCCACCTGCCCACGACACTCTTAGGAATATCAAAACTAGCAAATTTGATCAAACCCAGCTACTTCAGCCCCTGGTACTGTCCCTAGAGTGTTTAAGCCATGATAGAGCCCCATGGAGAAAGGGGGAACTACAGAAGGAGCCATAGACTCCCACTTGATAACAACCAGCATTTTAAGGAATTTTACAGTAGGAAGTCCAGTCTGGAGCATGGGGCTCATCACCTGTTGGTGGTCATATCCTCTATGATGGTGTTTAACTACGAAGCACAACTCATTTCTTTTGCACTCAGTTATACCTTCAGCTATATCCTGTGACAACAGATTTCAGACTAATTATGAACTGCAAGAAAAAGGATTTATATTTGGCTGCTTTAAACCTGCTGTTGGATAAGCACATTGGCAGCCCCCAGTTCTGTTGTGACAGTATCTAATTGTTCCTTTTCCTTTTTTTTTCACCCACAAACCACTCATAATTTTATAGATTTCCATTACAGCCCTATTAAAGAGGAGCCACCTCCTTTCTGAAATGGAGACTGCTTGCAACTGCAGGTCCCCTGTGCAAATGCTGTTCCAGATCTCTGATCCTCAATCACACACCTTTGATTCTTTGCAGTTCTACTGTGTACTGTCTGAAATGAGATAACTGGATCCATAAGAAGCAGGAGCACTGAGGACTGATGCAATGACACACTGCTTGCTGTTTGTCTCCAAGTAACTCTTAGAGGCTGCTTGTCTTTTCATCATCACGTTGGTGTGCTCAGATTCAGCTCTCTCAGAAACATCTCTGGTTTTGAGGGACACAGGCTTCAGGCTTTTTTTCTTTCTTTCTTTCTTTTTTTTTTTTTTTTCCTTGACAGTGGAGAGATTTCTGCTTTTAGAGCTGCCCTTAAACTTGCTGTGATTTCAACCTAAAAGCACAAGGCCCAGGTGTGGCTGCAGATACAGCTTTTCATAGTCATATTGAGACTAGAGCAGGCTTCTTGCTAATGCAGTCATAGCTGATATCTACAGCTGTCACAATTAATCCCTTTGCATTAGTGGGTAGCTCTGACCTCCTGACTGCGACAGAAAGGCACATGGGAAAAAGGGTGCCAAAGATTTGAAGGAGCAGTCCATGTAAACATTTTATTTCAGTTGGCACTGTAAAGCTCTTACTTGCATTAATGAGTAAATATGTGTTTTCTGGGAGAAATGGCTTCAGATTACAATGAGAATTTGACCTTATGAAAACATTTAATTAATTTTTTTTTATTCAGAGAGCTTTCAAAAGGAGATGGAACTCATATTCTTGACCCAATCAGCCTATTGCTAACCACATTTAACCCTTCACCCCAATGAAAAAAAGAAAGGGTAATGTAAATATTGCTTAGTCTCATTTTCCATATTCCCAGTGTTATTATTTCAGTGTCACACAGGCCCTCCACATACATTTAAAGCATATATGCTGAGAGGAGCCCTTTGACTCTGCCCTTTTTGTTATTTCAATGTCCAGGAATGAAATACACTCTTTATGTGACTTTGGGCTTTGCACTTGTTCATATGCTGTGTATACTGTTCATAAGCTGGGTTTATTAAATGGAATTACCTCAGCCACATCGTTTTCAAGCCCCAGGTCCAGATGTTGACACAAATCCTTCAGTCTCAAGCTCATTTCTTTATGTTATTGACAGTTTTAATTTTGTATGTTTTTGCTCCCTAATTAGAAAAATGCATAATTAAAACTTTTAAATTAAATCACAGTATTAAGCATTCTACCTCACTGAAACTTTAAAACTCCCTCAGAGGCCACAATTCCTTCCACAATTTATTTGCCTTACCAAAATATGCCTCTGAGAAGCTGTGGTTTCTCCTCTTTGCATAAGACAGAGAGAACAAGGCACTAGCCAGATTCTGTCCTAATAGAAGACTTGCAGCACTTTTGGAGTAGGACCTGCAAGCACCTGTATTGTTTAGACAAAGCAAGCAGAAGAGCCTAGTGAAAGTAACTTTTACTCTATAAAATGCTTTCTATTTGCAAAGTCTGCTCTTCATGATGTCCTAAATTCCTACCCCACTTTAAACAAGGAAATGCTGTTAGCCTTCTGTATATTAAAGCAATTACACTACTATCATTGCTCTTTGCTTGGAATGATTTAAACCCATGTGAATTCCTAACCTAGCATGCACCAGGCCGTGTAAAACTTTCTCTTCTCTGTTCTTATATCATTACCGGGGTAAAATAATTTTTTTTGTCTCTTTCTTACAATTTTTATTCAAATAATATGTTATTGTTTTTCCCCCCCTTCTAAGGCAAGAGTTGCACTTCTGGACTGTTTGATTCCCTATTTGTGAAATAGAGCCAGACTACCTTGGAGGAATGTTTTAATAAGATGAGTGATTTCAAGGTAGGAGGTCATGCTGGTAGGAGGTCTCAAGCTAGACTCTGGATATATGAACCTGCTTGGAAGCTGGGGGAGGGAAACAGCATGCAAAGTAGAATATTTTGGAGAAAGCAGTAAAAGGTCAATCTGTGTGCAGATGGTTCAGTGTTTGCTACAGGTGCAACACCTTTGTGTGTCATCCCCTTTGTTTTCTCAGCTTCGGCCCCCAGACCTCGGATGTGCAGTTAGCAGGTTGTGGGATTAATAAATGATCTCTAAAGCAGGTAGAGAGTTGGGATATACCAGTGCTGGATTCCCAGGCAAAAGATGCTTTGAGCAGGGGACAAGTGGGAGGAAAACCTGAATGCCATGGCCATAGTCATGAAAAGAAGAAATTGAAGCTAGAGCCTTTTTGTTTACTTTCTTTCTACTACTCTCAACAATCAGTGGGGATGTCTGGGAATCTAACAAAATATTGAGGAATTCTGGGTTCTATAGCAAGGCAGCTCATGGCCACTTTTAAAGGGATAATGCCAAAGAAACTGATCCTGCTGCTTGGTAAGAGACCATCTGTGGTCACAGCAATAGTGGGAGCAGGAGTCCCAGCAGACTGTCATCAGGAGATGGTCTTGCAGGCAAGCCAGTGAGTATCTCTGCCAACCAGATTGGGATGCTCGGATGATGTACATCAAATAGAGAGATCACTGAGTGATCAGGCCAGGAAAATACCAGCACTGAAATAGAGTCAGAGCTGACTTTTTCAATTTTAAAGACAGGAACTACATGGCCATACTAAACTGTTACTGCTCCTTCTAAAATGTGGGCTATGTGAAGGGCACTCAGGCAAGAACTAAGATCACGAAGCACAAGGTACATTTTCTCAGACACTAGGTTGTAATGCACTGCAGCAAAATGCAAATTATTCAGTGCCATGGGAATCTGAGCACAAGACCTCTTCCCCTGGGTACTACAAAACAAGTGAAAAGAAGGAGTGACTGTAAAGAGCCAGGAGCAAAACCTGCACAGACAAGAAGAGAAGTCTACCTGGAAATGCTGTGCTCTTGCAGCAACCCTCCCAGGGACTGAACACCAGCAAACCAACACTCTGAAGAGTAGGAAAATCAAGACCCCAGGGTAAGCTGACAGACAGGCTGTCAGCAGCCACAGGCACAGTGACACTGGGATCAGCCAGAGCTCACAGCAACAAAGGGAGCCCAGGGTAAAGCCACTACAGGACAGTGACCAAGGGGAAGAACATCTATCAGGAAACAAACATCAGTGTGATCTGCAGTGACATATGGGCATAGCTGGCACTCAGGGCAGCAGTAGAGATAGAACTGAAGACAGATCAGGGGAAGGAAGCTGGCAAAGCACAGGGGAGAACAAGGAAGACATAGCAAGATCTAAGGAATGAACTGATTTGACACAGAAGTGCTGGGGACATGAGTGTCCCAGGAAGCCAGAGGAGCAGCATGGCAGCATCCAGAAGGACTCAGGCAACCAAAGAGTCTTGTAAAGCCCCATCAGTAGCAATAACACAAACAAGATGTGAAAGGATGAAGTGGAGCAGACTTGAAAGTCAAGAAAGTTGAAGGTAATGCCAGGCAGTAGCAGTAAAAGTCAGAGCCCAGTTCAGGCTATGCAGCGGTAACTAAGCACTCAGCAATAGCTGCCAACATAGTGACAATAAACAGCTAAGAGGACAGATTAATGACCTTCACAGGTCCTGGAAAGAGCCTGCATGGCCATGGAGAGGGGCTTGGAGGGGGCACCAGGAACTGCATCTGTGTTTGCTTGGCTGGAATGGCTGTGGCGGCTCAGGTTTTACTGGTGTGGAGTCCTTTCATGTTGTTGTCCAGCACCCAGAACATGAAACACTTGAGGTGAAAACCTGCCCCCACTGAAGTAAATGGGAATTTTGCCTCGAGTCTGGTTTCTCTCTGCTCACACTATCTGCTATTAGGAAAGACAGATCCCACCTCAAGAAAGAGGGAGGGGAGAAAAAAGAAGGCAAAGAAAAGCGTTAGTGCAACTTTGCTGGTGAGTGTGTGCCAGGAGCAGTGGGACAGGGCTGGTGACCCTTAGTGCCAGGAACTGAGGCGGCCCAGAGCTTGCTGAGCTGAGCAGAGAGGCAGGGAGAAGGGCTGAAAGAGCAGGAAACCCCCTCAGCACAGAGGGAAGGTGATGAAAAGGGGAGCTGGCAGGAGAACAAAAGAGCAGACAATTAAAAGCTACAGCAAAAAGCTCCTAAATGGCAAGAGTGGACCCTCCCCACAGGGCAGGGGGGTAGTCAGGACCAGGGCACCAAAAAGGGACCCCAGCAGCAGTAGCAAAGACATAGAAGAGTTGGGAACATCACAGGGACAGGTTTCCCTCAGTGCCTCCATGGTGTCTTAGTTTCTCTACTGTGCCAGCAAGGCAGAACACACTCCTGCTGTACTGGGTGAGTAAGTTGGGGCTTAGAAAAATGGGTAAGTTTATTTCTTCATGGTCATCATGGGAGCAAGGCAACGACATTACTGTCAGTTCTCTGTGTATCTCAGCACAAGACCTGAATCCTGTGGGTTAGTAAAAAGCAAGAGAAGAAGCAAGGAGGTAGGAAGATTATGCACAAAAGGTAGTTCAGTGTCTGGAAGTTGTGTAAGGTACTGTTAGAGGAAAAGTAGCAGCTGCCCACATCTGAGCTGTGCCAATTCCTTTGACTGAAGCAAGTAGCTTTCCTTGTATCTTTGGAAAAGATACTATGGAAGACACAATGAAAGACTTTGCAGAAGAGGTCCTTTCCTTTAGCTGAAAGCTACAATTGTGATGCACACAATTCCTGATTGTCACAGTGCTGAAAGTGTGACAGGGAAATCAGAGAGAAAGGAAATTCCTACAGCAGAGCTGCCAGTGACAGATGACAGCAGTGTTGAGGAAGATAGAAAAGGAGCCAGAGCAAGAGGATCTGCAAGCAAACCTGCTTAGGACTTGTTTTTCCCCATTGGCTACAATGTTTTATGATGGGAAATGCTCTCTTGGCTATATTGACATTTCCTGTTTTCATTTCTTTCAAGAATGTACCTCTGAAGCTGGTTGCTTGCCTAGAAGCCTCTTGTTCCTCTCTGGTCAAAATGGACATGAATTTCTCAGGAGGCTGTGGTGACTGAGTTTCATGTCTTTGCCCCATGGGACCTGGCAGTGGTGCCAGGGTCCCCATGGCAACACCCGCACCACCAGTGCTGGGGCAAGGGGCTGGGCTGGGCCACCATGAGCTCTTGGCAGAGGGAGTGGGAAGGCTCTGAGGAAGCACGAATTTTTCAGTTTTCACTCATTCATGTGGGAAGAAACTTCTGGGGAAAAGACTGTGGTTTCTATGCTCTTTCCTGTTGTGCATAAGGGGCACCGTCCTTGGTGCAGACCCAGCTCCCAGCACCTTGTGGCTGCTGGGCTGCTGCACGTCTCGCTGGTAGCCTGAACCTTGCCTGTCTCCAGGCAGCCCCAGCTCATCCCTCTGCACCACGGCAAAGAGTTGCTCCCAGGCCTAATTACCGAGTGTTTATGAAGAACCTCATTCATTAGAGGAGCTTGAGCTATATAAGTGCATATTATCATTTAGGATACTTCAAGATGAAAGGCACTTAAGTGCTTGACAAACTGAGAAAGCAAATGTATACAGGAACCACGCCGCTCCCTCTGAAACGAAGCATCTGGGCTGAGACGTAACAACTGCTTCAGGCAGCGGCGCAGGGCGAGGACGGCAACGCCCCTAGGTTCAGCAAACCTCCTGAAGCAGCAGCAGTGACACTGCCTGGGCGGGCAGGGGGCTGCGGGAGGGACCGCGACTGATGTTTGGGCAGAGAGAGTCTGAACCACGTCTGAGCCGGAGGTTTGCACATCTCGAAGGACGCAGGCAGCAAGTTGGCAGGGGAGAGCTTCCGAACCTCGTGGTTCTTTACCCTGGAGAAGAGGAGAAGGGAAGGCAGGGATAGGACAGGTTGTGTGCCGCGGCTCTGCACCACAGCAGGTCATCTAGGAGGGGCAGTGCAAGTTCAGGGCAGGAAAGATTCATGGAGCCATCCTTTTTATGGCTGTTTTGCATGCATAACTTCAAGCTGAAATAAATACCAGGGGATGATTTAAGCCCCCTCCAAACAAGCCCTGTAGCCTTTCAAAGGTATTAGCAGTGTGGCTCCAGTAAGGAGAGCTCTGTTTTTCCGTGATAAATCCGTGCTACACCATGCCTCCCACGTACACAAGTACTTGATTTCTGCAGCAAGCAGAGACAGCAATGAAGAGGCCTGGAAGGAAACCAGAAAGTAGATTACTGAGTACTACAGACCATTTAAAACACATGCTGTAGCAAGAATGAAGCTTTTTAGAGTGTCTTCATGAGCTCCATCCTTGGTTTTGCTTTGCCCAAGCTAAGAGTCTTGACAAGCATATATTCAACAGTATTTTTGCTGAGCTTAAACCACAGAGGGTTAATATGTATTGCTACAATTCTCTTGTCCTGTTTCTTAAACTGTGCAAAATATCATGATATCAAAGTACTGTATGGAAAATAAACATGGACTACATTCTGAGGACTCATTAGGGACAAAAAACCCCTCCACCTTTAGGAAGACTTAGGTATTTTCTAAGTTACTTAGCCCTGAAGTGTGTGTGGCAGTACACAAAGGGTGAACCAAAGAACACCACTCATCTGAATTGTATGTTATTTCTTTGGATATGGGATAAACTCTTTCATATTTACCACCTAATAATCATGGAGGGGCTCTCTTTCCCAAATGTCAGTGCTCCAATTCATGTTTTAATTCTGAGGTCATCCATTTTTCTCTCACTAATTGTGCTCTCAGAGGAGATCTGATCATTTGCAACTGCCCACCTGTGCACTATTGCTCATTTTTTGCATCCTTTGCTATTGACCTCTTGGCCTGTGTCATTTTGTTACTATAACTTCTAAGAATGTGTATGGTCAATTCCCCAAACCTTCACTGACCATTTTAGTCAGGCTGTAATGTATTTTGTGTCTCTACTTCACATTTTTCACTAAATCTTTTCTCTCACAACAAGAGCAGATATGAGGTATTTTTAAAAATTGGCAGGGTTTAGAACATTTTGGTTTGGGAATCATAAATAATCAAATCCTGATGACAACACCTTGTAAGTCAGTGGAGCTTCATGATCTTGAAAAGCATTAGAAGAACATTCCTTTTTCAACAAATTCCAAGCTGTGTGAGCTGAGTGCCACATGGCACAACCCTTGCTGAGCTGAGTGTGGGGCTAAGGATGGGGAGAGTGTAGGGATCATGCCTCACTGTGGAGGGTAGCTGGGGGTCTGCTCCCAGCTCCTGCCGTGCACTGAAGGGCTTTGGCTTTTGGCTGTCATGTGCCAAATTTTATCATTCCTGTGGCATCCTTTGCTGCCTCTGACATGCTCTCACCAGCCATGCCTGTTATCTTCCTCTGTAGATGCAGCACAGAGGGGCTCTATTTCTGCTTTGTGCACACAGGGGCTGAGGGCCGTTGGTTATCTGCAGGACCATACGTGAGCAAGACAGCAGCTATCAGCCTTGCAGCTCACCAGCCAAACAGAACTTAAGCCTAGAGCAATAGTTAACATTCGCTGGCATCTATGGTCTACTTACATCCATCTGTCTTGAAAGAGACCCTCAACTGGGAGTCTGGAGTCTCCCAAAGCTTCCTGAGTCCTTGTACTGCTGCGTATCTTCACTCTGGGTGACACTCCCATGAGAGGTATTTTGCTGTCTGCACCTCTGAAAGCAAAACTGTTTCTACACATATTGCTGCATTTGGAACCAAAAAGTGTTCACTCATGCTGATAAAGACAGACTGAGCTGTTCTGATACTGACACAACAATGTATGTTACAGTAAGGAGTCATTATTACTGAATGCCACTTTTACCTGAATTTAAGGCTGCAGAAAAAGTAAATCAGTTTCATGCTGTGTCGTGTAAACCCAGACAGTTATTTTGCTATGAAAGAGTATAGCACAACACAAGGAGGCAGAGTACTGTTTAACTCATGAGAGCACATGGATATCTTTCATATTTTCTTATGAAAACCCAGAGATTTAGAGGCTATACAACAGAAAGGGTCCTGTGATTCAATCAGTACCTCCTGCTCCCTGGGGCAGAACTGCAGCACCTCTTCCAGCCCTACACAGGCAGGGACGTGTTCTGAAGATGACTGAGCTTGCTCCAGCATCATTGACATGGAGCTTAACACAGCAGGGTTCTCAGGCAAAATTAAATCTCACAGGTTCAAAATTCATAGAATGGTTTATGATGGAAGGGACCTTAAATGTCATCTAATTCCAACCCACT
Source organism: Indicator indicator (assembly GCF_027791375.1). NCBI lineage: Eukaryota > Metazoa > Chordata > Aves > Piciformes > Indicatoridae > Indicator > Indicator indicator. The sequence goes on from NC_072029.1 coordinate 10,898,136, forward strand.
TGCCATGGGCAGGGACACCTTCCACTAGCCCAGGTTGTTCAAGGCCTCCTCCAACCTGGCCTTGACCACCTCCAGAGAGGGGGCATTCACAACCTCCCTGGGCAACCTGTTTCAGTGTCTCACCACCCTCACCATAAAGAATTTCTTCCTAATCTCCAGACTAAATCTCCCCTCCTCGAGATTAAAGCCACTGTCTCTTGTCCTACCACTACAAGCCCTGGTATAAATGTCACTACAAGGTCTCCCTGGAGCCTTCTTTTCTGCAGGCTGAACAGCCCCAACACTCCCAGCCTGTCCTCGTAGGGGATGTTTTATACCAGTCCTCTGATGATCTTCATGGCCCTCCTCCTTGTGGCTCCAACAGCTCCAACAGTTCCTCTTAGGCTGGGGGAGCAGAACTGGATGCAGAGTTCCAAGTGGGGCTTCACAAGAGCAGAGTACAGGGGCAGAATCACCTCCCTTGTCCTGTTGGTCATAATGGTCAGCAGGGTAGGATTTCTTGAAGCCCAGGGATGAGGCTTTTGAGAACTTCAGCATCATGTGGAACAGCTCCTTAGTACATACTGGGTGGACATAGAGGAAACATGCTGTCCCCCTCAGATATGTAGATATTAAGAAGCAGGTGTCTCTGAACAAAGAAAGTGTAGGAAGAAAGGATGGGAAGAAAAAACAGATGAAGGGCAAAGGCCAGGCAAGATAACATGGCCAAAGCCAATTCACAATTGGTGCATGATGCAGTACTGAACCCCTAACGCTCTATAAAGCCCTGGAAATCTGAAAACCTACAGCTGAAGGCACAGACAGAGCAGACTCTTGCTAGCACTGCTGAAGCTGGAAGATATCTAACTCAGCCTTTCAATGTTGACTAATCTGAATGGAGCCATGAGAAACACACTTTATCTAACACAGAACTGGATCTGGTGTGCCAGCTTCAAAAGAACAGCTGCTGCAAGTGCGTTTCCCAAGGGTTGATTAAACATTGCAAGGAAATTTCCAGAGTCAGAATTTACATTGTAGAGCAGTAACTTTAAATATAAAACACAGCCTAAGTTTAACAGGAAGTTTCTGTACCAGCTGCTTCTGGAAACAGTTGCTCCAATGCAGAGAATAATTCTTAATAATGTAGTGTGCTGTTGTATAAGAACAGGAGAGGGATATTTAGTAGGGAGAAAGTATTCCCTTTGGCTTTACCCAGCTTCACAGATACACAGGAGGGAAACAAGCACCAAAAAGTGCTAATGAGTAAATTAAACTTTAAAAGTTGTTCTTCAGTTGTAATAAAAGAAATGTTATTTTGTGCTTGCCATAGGGGTAGGAGTAAGGAAGGATGAAAGAGGAAGCCCAGAAGTGGCAATAGGGCTATGTCTGCTAGAGAGAGGAAGGGCCAGGTCATGGTGAGGGAAGGGATAGAGAAGGGCCTTTACTCTGCTGTGCCATCCAAGGTTTACCTTCTTTGCCAAGGCTGAGACTGGTAGGGCAAATTCACATATAAGTTAGTGAAAGCTACATCCTTTTTGTGTTTCCTCCAATCCACCTTCATTTACTTTATTTTACACGGATTGAAATTGTGTATATGTCCTATAAGTCAAGAGGCTGAGAGATGGTATGAGCCAAAGCAGCATGTAAATCACAGCAATTCATTTTCTTTATGTCAGGTGAGCCTAAGAAGTAAAGAGGAGTCTAATTTAATTTAATGGAGAGTCTAATTTAATTTAATGGGATCTAAGCTGCGCTGCTATTATACAGACACATTCTAATCCACTGTTCCTCCAATCACTGCTGGTAAAAGCACTCCTTGGGCACCTCTCCTCAACATGACCAAGGCTGATAGGTTTTAAAAGTAACAGAAAGGGACACTTTTCACAAAAGGATGTTTAACTTTTACTGCAAAATCTCCAGTGTATTGCATCAGAAATCCTGTGAAAACGTTCAGTGAAAACAGGAGCTCGAATCTAGCCTCTCTTTGACTTGAATGAAACCTTCTCCTAATAGATTGACAGAGGATTTTGCCCTTCCATCTCAGGATCAGAGCTTGTCAACTCATTTACAGAGTGATTCTAGCAAAGCAGACCTTCCTGCCTTACACACACACACACAGATTTGGAGAGGGAAGGTGGGGATCAAAAAGGGGAAAAAATTTTAAAAAGAAAAAAAAAAAAGAAAAAAAAAGAAAAAAAAAAAGAAGAAAAATTTGTCAGGCTATGCTTAAGGGCAGGGCATTCTGTGAGCCACAGGTTCCTTCTGTGCTGACAGCACGTGGATGGTTCAGTCACAGCAGAGTCAGAGGCTCTTGATGGCAGGAGGGGGCTGGCAGGGCTTGCTCCTCCTCTTCCAGGGAAAAGCCATCCCTGCTTGCTGGAAAGTCAACACTGTGTTTCCATCAGGCAGCCAGTGTGGGCTGTAGATGGGAGGTGGAAGTGTTTCAGCAGCTGCTCCTGAGGCAGGCAGAAAGTTTTAATTGTCTGGAATGTACCAGCAGAGCCCCCTTCCACACTGTGCGAGGAACAGCCACAAAGGAAAGGGTTTACAAAGCCCAGTTTGTAGTTCAGGGTGTTCATCCTTGCTTTATGCAGCTGGGAGAAGCTCAGCCTTAGCAGGTGGAAAGCCATGCTGGGATGTTTCCCAACTTAAAATACACGCAGCAAATAAAACCATTGTGGTGATGGAAAGGGGTTTAGTCACATATAAATCACTCCTGCAGCAAAACACTGGGAGTTCTCCTATGTGTTTGCAGGAAGAACTGCAGGGCATGTCTTGAGGCCTTCACATATTAAGTCCACCCCATTTGTTTTATGATGAAATGAAAAATCTCTCACAGTCAAAGGGTACTTGGAATCTTTACCACACAGAAGACACCCTTACCATCAAAAGTGGTGAGGTTCAAATGCTGCAAGTCTTTGAAAGATTAAGAAAAAGTTTTGCACTCTTACTCTTTTCAGACTTATTTTGAGTGTGAATAAAAATAACTTCATTAAAGTCAGTGAATTACAGCAGTTACCAGCACGGGAGGGGAACAGGCTCCCCAGATAGACTCCAAGGTTTCATTGTACTGGTTTGCAGTCTGTTTTCTCACCATGATTCCCCTCACACACCTTTTTTTTTTTTTTTTTTTTTGTTATTTTGTCAAGTCATGCCGAAAGAGATTAAATCTCAGCTCCAATAACTGTTCAATAGTTTAAGGTCTATAAAATATTTATGCACTCAGCAGTTTGCTTCTGCATAATAACTTTCAAAGATTGATAATACTCCATCTCTGAGGTTTTCGGCTGAGGGCATTAACTTTTAACATGAACTTATTTACTGCCCCTAATGCTTTCCTTCTCCTTGGCTGCCTCCATCCCAGCAGAGCCTTTGCCACTGGCACATTGCAAGGACAGGCACAAAGCGCGATGAAGAAAGGGCTATGTGCAGCTGAAGGTAGCCTTTCCTGCTGCTGTCATTTGGCTCACTGATAAGCCATAATCCCAGGACTGACCTCACCAAAAACACCCTGGATGTGAGGTCTTCTCCCGGGAGGTCGTGATCCACCTGCCACCAGAGGCAGCTGCCAGCCTCAATGAGGCTGGGAAATCAGGCAAGAGATTTTCCTTTCACTTGACAAGCCTCCAGCCCCCACTGTTTCAGAGTCCGTTCCCCCACCCCACCCCCCGGGTCTCCTTTCACATTTGGGAACAAATCAGGATCACATTCTGGTACAAAACGTGGTCAGGAATAGAAGAGAACCCCTATTTTGAGGGGAACAAACCAACAATGGGCTCAGCAAGTCATTTGTGGTCTGCTTGGCAGGACCCAGATCGCTTTTCTTCCTCAGCTCTGTGCAGCAATAGAAGCAAGGCTGCAGCACTTAAGGCCTTGGCACTGTCATCTCAGTTGAGATTTGGAGTTACTCCAGGAGGCTCAAGGAACCTTCACCTCAAGCCAAAAACTGGAGGCTGAGAGTGCACGAGGCTGTTCTGGAGACTGGATGATTTAAGGTAGATAGCAGCAATTTGAAAATGCCTATTGCCTGGCTGCTCCTTCAGCCTGTGAAAATGTTTGTGCATGGTTCCAGGGTTTCAGCTGCTGCAACAATGTGGTTACTTTTCTTTAGGAGCCTGTTTTTCCCAAAGGAAAGAATTGGTAAATTGAAAGCAATATCTGCAGAGGCATTTGACCCTCTCAGTTAAGAAGGAGCATGAAAGCTCCTCATTCAGATAATTTCTTCTGAGAAATTAATTGTATTGGTTATTTCCCAGTTTCATGTTGGGATAAGGACAAGATCAATAAAGGACAGGAATGTCTTTGACCCATTTCCAGGAACAATGTGTGTAAAACTCAGCTGTGTCCTTGGGCTCACCCAGTATCATCTATCATTTGCAATGGTGGTTTCATGGTCGTGACTGGGTTCTCTGGATGAGGTTGGAGCAAAGTATTTAACCTCAGGTGGCTACGAGCAAAACTGCTGTGCTTAAGGTATTTGCCATTCTGCTTATGCAGTCTTGGGTTGCTAATTCCCAGAGAACTGTGAATTGTTATGGGTCACTTTGCATTCTACACGTTGATTTTTAGAACAGACTACTAGTTTTTGAAGAGCAGGGGTGTAGAGCAGCATCCTCTTGGCAGGTTCTGTGGAAAGACAACTGCACTAACAGATGGATTCCTCAAGCAGTAAGGAAACTCACCTGCCTTAATGACATTTCCCCCCCACAAAATTCCCACTGCTGCTATTATTTTCAAGTAATCATCAGCAGTTGTAAGACTACAGGAAAATCTTTGGGATTAAAGGAGTCATTACTCTGCATGTGAAGCTGAAACTCTGAAAACTGCAGGGTTCTGCTTGCAAGTCACAGTGTCTCAGATCTACACCTTTCCCATAGGTATGGGAAAAGCAGTGCAGGTGTCCCAAGAGATTCTCTGCCTCATTCTGACACATTCTGCTCATGCTGATCCTGAAAAGCTCAAATATGATGCCTACCATATACATAAATTTGTCTGACATGAAATTCTTAATCAAAAACATGATGGAGAAGTGTGTTGGTATTCGCCTGATGGCAAAGGGAGGACTTCCAAGGACAATTTAAAGACACTTCACTCCCATACTATGTTGATGTTTGTAGATGGAAATGGAGAGGTAATGAAAGCAAGACGTGGTGCAAAGGGAAGATGTAGGAAAAAAGTGGGAGCTATGACATGACAACTGCAGTTCTGCCATGCTTACAGAGAAGATCTTGACATTTGGATCTGCCTGCCTAGTCCACAGCATTTACTATTGGCTCTTCTGCCTGCAGTCCTTCATTCCAGGTAAATGTCAGATTTCCAGTCCTCTGAAAATGTTACACTGAGAGGTTAACTTTGAGATGAAAGTGATCTTCTTCAGACAGAAAACTGTCATTATACTAATGGCGTTGCCTAGAGGGGAAAGAGTTAAGTGTGATAGCTGGCAGCACTGACACTGTCAATGTGCAGAAGCCCAGCCCTGGTACTAGGGGGAAGAGATCTATGTCTCAGCACAAATGGCTTTGGGGATATGTGTTATCTGGGATACTTTCAGTTGCAGTCACTAAAGAGACTCATAGTCAGTGCTCAGCAAATAAGAAGCTCTTCTTGCCTGTTTCCAGCCCAGCATTTTTAGAGTTTTGGGCAATTTCTAAACTCTTAGTTACGGTGCTGTAATTTTCTTGACATTCACTACAAATGAGTGTGCATGAGAGAGAAATGAAAAGAGAACAGGCAATATTTCTCTTCTGGCAAGCTGCTCTGCCACTCCCTTTACAAAAAAGGAAAAGACATGATGTTTGTAAGTCATGGCTGTTGTAAATGTCTTATTTTATGCACTATGTAAAAAAAATAAATTAATGTATATTATTTCAATAATAACATTCCTACTAAATTCAAAGGTACACACTGCTACCCTAAATAGGCAAATCTCTTGCAGGATTTGTGGATAAATGAAAAGAAAAGCAGTGTTCAGTATAACATTAACATGTATTGGAGGGGGAAAAAAAAAAGTCTTTAGAGAATTGCTTCAATAATTTCAGGATTAGCATTTGGACAAGCTGTTGGTGTTCAGAAAATCCCTCTTTAGAACAACGACACTCTGCGTTGGTGGGGAACGTGCTCCATCCACTCCTACAGGGGCAAGGCAAACATATGTTCATCCAGAGCAAAGACTCTGCCCACTTCAGAAAGGTTTGCTTCAAGTGACTCTCATGACTGCCAGTGAATTGTGCTTTTCAAATCCTCCCAGACTCTTCTGCCAGTTTTAATTTAAGCCACAGCTTCTGTAAGGATAGCATCAAATACTTGAGGGGAAAGCAGACTTCAGCAAATGGCTGTTTTCAGGAGATCTGCACAGTAACACCACCACTGGACTCTGGAAAGTCTCCTGGAAGGATGGCTACAGTGAAGAGTATCAGCATCTCTGTGTGTGACCCTCACAGTCAAGAGAGCATTAAGTGAATGCCAAGGAAGAGATACATGCTTGTCCACAAAAGTTGATTATCTTGAACAAAAACCAGACACTGCATTAAGAGATGCCTGTAGCTGCTGCTAAAGAGCATAGCTCTCGTTCAAATAGTCTGTGAGAGCAGGTAGAGGAGCTGAGTTCAGCTCTTACAAGGCAGATGAAACACTGATAGATGTGAAAGCATCAGTGATGCATTATGGTGCTATCCAGAAAGCCTTCTTAGGTGCCTCCAATTCAGGGGATACTTTAAAATAAGGTAGTTGAGACTAGGAATAGGGTGCAGAAGTAAGAGGTAGATCTAGTCTGCTTACAGGCCAGGGAGTGTGTGGGTGTGTTAGGTCCTCACTAAACCCCAGCTATTTCTGAGGGAGGTGCCTAGAACAAAGCTATAGAAAACAGCACTCTGGTTGTTAGAGCTGGCTCAGAGCTTCAGGGCCCAGGCATGGCCCAGAGGTGGGAGCCTTCTCCTGAACCTCAGCATCCAGCTGGGCAGGGCTTAGAGAACCAGGTGGCAATGTTGCCCAGTGACACCTGGTGCTTCAGTGGTGGAAGAACCTTCCAGGAAGGAGTAATCTTTGTTTTCAGATGTTATCATTGCCTGAAAGGGTTCTGGCCATCACCTCCTGCTTTGAAGTGTATCTGCTTGACTAACTTAGGGTAACAAGTGACAAGGAGTATCGAGGGAGGCTGAGGAGTAGAAGTCAGGTTGCCATTGAGAGCATTGCCATGGCCATCAGCAGTGTAGATTTACCCCTCAGTCACAAGGGACCAGAGCCTTGGTTTGGGGAAGGTTGTTGAAAATGTTTGCCTCCCAAACCTACCAGAAGTTAGCAGAACTATTCCTCTAGTTGTAGGTGTTTGAACAACATGGGAATCTGCCCTTGTAACAGTGAGAGATTATTCCCTGCAGGATATGTTCTGGAACTAATGCAATTTTCTTGCAAGTTTGAATGAGATGCTATAAATATGTATTGAAGGCTCACTTAGCAGTAATTGTATCTGCTTCATTACTAGTGACACTAATGTTGCTGTTCAGAAGTTTTATACAAACTTGGCAGCTGAGAGGTGATCCTGATTGCAACGCTGGGTTCCTGCTTCACAGAGCTTAGATCAGAGGCAGCCTCTTTAGTGGTCCTTGAATGCAACAGAGAAAGTTACACGCTTGCACATCATTAACATCCAAAAGTCCCATCTGAGCTGCTTCAGTGATTGATCCACCCAGCAATTAAAAGGGCTAGAGTAAAGGTGAAACTCTTTGTACTCCTGTGCATCAGCTTTGCTCGTCCACTGAGCTCTATCTGAACTGCAGGATCAAGGGCACTTCCCACCTCCCACATCTAGCTATACAGATCTGTTGAAATCTTAACGCCACACAGGGGTGAGATGCACTTTTTGCCTGCAGTGGTTTCCAAAGAAAATCTGGAGAAAAGAAGACTGAGAGGGGTTTAATAAATACTTATAAATATCTGAGGGCTGGGTGTCAAGGGGGAGGGGGACAGGCTCTGCTCAGTTGCACCCTGTGATAGGACAAGGGGTAATGGATATAATCTACAGTGCAGGAGGTTTCACCTCAACATGAGGAGGAACTTCTTCAGTGTGAGGGTCACAGAGCACTGGAACAGGCTCCCCAGAGAGGTTGTGGAGAGATCTGGAGATTTTCAAGCTCCATCTGGGTGTGTTCCTGTGTGACCTGTGCTAGATTCTACGGTCCTGCTCTGGCAGGGGGCTTGGGCTCGGGCTCGATGATCTTCAGAGGTCCCTTCCAATCCCTAACATCCTGTGTGATCCTGTGTGAAAAGAAAACTGGATTTCAGTGCTCTGGATGGCGGATCCTCAGTGCCTGCTTAAGTCTAGATGTAGTTGGCCAATGCTCCAGCTGATGAACTCTTGAGATGCATGTCCAACCATAACGATGAGATCAAAGTGCTGGCTTGCTCCTCCAGATTTACCCTGAAAATACGCGTGCCTTGCACGTGTGAAGCAGAACACACGCCTCTTGCACAGGAGGCAAAACACCTCAAGCCCTGCTAGAATTAGATATTAAGATATCATCTCTTACCTGGTTATTTTTTTATGAGTTTTGCTACAGGATTCTTTGACCAAAGCAGCAGGAAGGCCCTGCCCACTGTCTGCATGACCTCCTTCTTTGGGGGTTGATGTCTTCTCCCAGGCAACCAGCACCAGAACAAGAGGACACAGTCACAAGTTGTGCCAGGGGAGGTTTAGGCTGGAGGTGAGGAGAAAGTTCTTCACGGAGAGAGTTGTTAGACATTGGAATGTGCTGCCCACGGAGGTGGTGGAGTCACCATCCCTGGAGGTGTTCAAGAGGTGATTGAACGTGGCACTTGGTACCATGGTTTAGTAGTGATGAGGTCTTGGGTGACAGGTTGGACTTTGATGATCCTTGAGGTCTTTTCCAACCTTATTGATTCTGTGATTCTGTGATTCTGACAAAAGGTGGCCAGTCTCACCTCAAGTTTTGCAGCCTCCGCCCTTCAAGCAGTGTCTCTGCTCCTGCTAATAATAGCCTTCCTCTAGCTGACAGAGCCTTACAATGTGCTCTGAAATTTTAACCAACATCTCACATGCCTATTAATCTCTTGACAAATCAAATAAATTAATGGTGAAATGAAATCTTGTGCCATAAGTGGATGGGTCTTGTAAGGCTTAACTCAGCAAAAATACATTGAGATGTCACTCAGGCAGGCCTTGCCAGGATAATAGGGGACTTTCTAATAGGATTTCTCTCCCTCTTCAGTTTTCTCCAGCAGTGGAGTAAGCATTTTATTGGTCTTGCTGACTCACACCTTTAATTAGGAAAGAGCAATGTTTTCTGTTCTCCGAATAAGATGCTTAAATAAAATGCTACAAGTACTCAAATGTATTAAAATATTTAACAAAATATTCCTTAATTTAATGCCATATATATTTCTTGGCAGCAGGGAACTCTGAGAGCCTGAAGCTGTAATTGAACAATAAATTCAAACCATGATGTCAGCCCATGTATTATAGATGTGTTTGGGGTCTCTACTAGGCTCCTTGCTGATACCTTGTCATCAGGATTCCTGTTCCTCAGACAAACTCTTTCTGTGCATTTGTTGTAGACAAGACCTGGTGTTGCAGCAGTAATAGCTACAAAGTCATATTTGACTGTAATTTTGAGGTCTTGACATGTGGAAAGTGGATCAAGCTATGACCTTCTTTCCTTCAAAGCTGAAAAATAGCCGCTACATTTATTTTACTGACCTGAGAGATTTTGGGGCAGGTTATTTTTTGGCTTTTTACAAATACCTTAATAGCTTATTCACCTACAGAACCAGTCCTGTTGAACTTGCTAGAACTTGATATTTAGAGTATTTACCTTTTAAATCCTTCAGAGATATTTATCAACTGCTTGCAGAATCAGATTTAATAATTGCAAATGATTACATCCTTAGAGATTATTGAAAATTATTAGAAATGCTTTTCAGTAGCTATGAAGCAGGCTAAATGCAGGGTCTTTATCCCCTAGTCTACTGTGTGTGAAGACCCAAATTCTGGCTCTGTGCTGAATCTATAGCCAAGTTAACCCAAAGTGACACCATTCAGTTTATGCAAAGTATCTGTAGCTTTGGGAAATGCATTTATTTTGCAAACACATATGCTTAGATCTAGATTCAATTGCTTGCCTCTGTGGTGGCAGAGCAATATGGCAGTGGAACAAATTCAGTGTCTGCTTCTGCTTGTGTTTTGGCTAGTGCTTCTCCTTGAGGCTTTGCAGGGCCTCCAGAGAAACTGCTCTGCAAAAAGTCATCTGCGCCCATGGCACATGAAAACTGACGGAGAAGTGCCAAGCAGTGAAGGCTGCCATGTCCACATTAGGGGAAAACAATAGCTACTGCTATTTCTTACTGAGGGATTTGGGAGTGCTCTGCTCCAAAACCTGTCCCTTGAGGTTGACCATCTGTTGTTACTGAACCTGCTCCAAACCTCCTGTTCCTGGGCATGACCCTCAAGCAACTTGCGGTAAGACAATCCTTGCGGTCTGGACACCCGCACATCTTCTGTGACCCCATGCTGCCTGGTGCCCTGGTCCAGTGTGGATACTCAGTAGCTGGTAAGAGGGTACTTGCCAGCACAGGGAGCTCAAGTGGCCATCCTGGTGCTGTGTTTGAGGCTCTGCTTCACAGCAGGTTTTAATGAAGCTGTTGCCGAGAGGGCATCCAATCATCCTGGAGCAGAGTGCCAAATGTGACCTCTTCTTGCTTTGCCCATGCAATGTAAATTTTGGCCAAGAGAAGGACTGGTATCTGATGCCTATCTGCTTTATGTCCCATAATTTAAGGGTGTTTCAGAGACTCCTTCCCACTCCAATCAATAAGAATTAGATAACTCCTGTGTCAGGCTGGCATGACTGAGCATATTCTTTAGTTTGAAGCAAGCTTTGGGTCTGCATGAAGACCTTTCGTTCCCGAGTGCGTGAGCTCATTTTTGGTACTACAGGATTTCACCCCTTTCCTTTGCTCTAGCCCTGAGGGCCACTTACTGCTTTTTTGGGGGGGATGGTATTCAGCTATTCCTCGGTATTCGTGATGTTCCTTACCGTTAGCTCACCAGCTAATTTATCAGCACAGTTCTAATGGTTTTGACAAGGTCATTATCAAAATATTAAGGCTTTGGAGTCTCGCCTAGTAAGCTCCCTCCAGCCACGAACTTCTTGCAGGATTACTCATTGCCTCCTTTTCCTTTCACGCTCCTATCTCTAAGCCAGCTTCTTACTCACCTTTCACTTTCCCAACTAAACCCATCTTTTCCAGCTTAAAGAAAGGATTTCCATATGACCTATAGCAAAATATCCTACTAAAATCCAGAGAGTTTGGCTGGGATATTTTCCTTATTAGATTAATTCAATGTCTTATCAAAGGCAATCTGGCAGAAGCTACCTTAAAATCACTCCTGTTGTGTTTTATCACATTTTCCCTTAACATTCATGCCTTTAATTATGGTTTTCTTCAGAATCTGTTCTAAACCCTGAATACCACAGAGACAGACTAATGAGTCTAGACTTCATCTGAGCACTTTGTTTTCCTTTTGAAGCACCCATCTTGCCATTTTTTGGTGCCAGTTCTTTTTCAGAATGCAGGGATGAGATCATTCAGTCTCTCTGAACCAAGTGCATTGAACTCCTTGAGTTTTGTTTCCACCATGATTTCCAGCTCTTGTTCCCATCATCTGTCTTTTTCTCTCACAGCTGAGCTCATCACCTTTACGGGAAACTGAGGCAAAGTCTGGATCCATAGTGCATCACTTCTATTTTCCTCATGTTTTATTCTGCTGAAGAACTTTTGCCTCGAGCTTTGTGAGATCAATCTCAAATTTCCTTTGGCAGTACTTTTGGCATATCAGTTCTCTTCCCAATCTTTGTACAGATTTATTCTTTTTCTTAAACCTCTCCCTCTAGTCTAGTCTGGAGTGGAAATCTATCTTTTTGCCTTTTACCCTGTTTAGGATATGAATTTCTGATCCAATTTGACATGCTTGTCCTGAAACTATTTCCTTCATCTGCATGTTCAGGACTCAGCCTTGAAGCCCAGCCCACTGGACTGCTGGAGAATGTGGGATGCAGCTGCAGCAGCTGATGGTGTGCCTCAGCTCTTCTGACTGCATAGATTTCTCTGCTGGGGTTGCAAGCTGCAGGCTGGAGGATTGTGGGCAATAGCTGGAGAACAAGGCAGCTGCTTCAGGTGCCTGCTGGAGGAATCAGCCCTCTCTGTGATCCTGCTGTGCTCTCAGGTGCATCCACACTATCCCAGTCAGTCCTTTGCTTTGAAATGAAGCCAGAACCCCTGGCAGTGTTTTCTCAGCCATTGGTGCTCTGTACTTGGATGTGACAGAAAGCGAGAACTGGGCACAGAACACAAAGTTCACACAGCTGTGGGATAGACACAAGACATAAAATAGTCATGAACCACACTTTCAACCCACACTATCTGCAAGGATTATTGAGGATAATCATCTCAAACTTCCCGATAGGGAAAACAGCAGGAGTTCATGCTGAACCAGCACTTCATAGGCTGCAGGCCAAAGGTTAACAACGGCCAAGGTGCATCCAGTGTAGCTCTGGATGAGGAGGAAAATAATGGCCATACATTCTTGATGTATGTAAAAATAATCCCAAGACTGTCTTACTGTTGCTTTGAATGTCTAAAGACCTGTGGCAGGGGCAGGACACTGGAGAGATTATAAATACATTCTTAAGACCTTTTTTCCTTAACCATTATCCCTGTTTTGGGAGTGGGAGCAGAGGTGGTAAAGATGCAGCTTTTTCTAATAAATAACTCCCCTGCTGAAAGGAGTCCTGGGAAAACCGAAGAAGGGTTCCCCCCACTAAAGCAGCATAGATTATGCCATCACTGTGATGATCCTTTCCTTGATTTTTGTTCCAGCATTTGAGTCATTTATGACACAGCTGAGGGTTGGGATGACTTCAGCCTTAGGGTTTTGTCCTGTCTGGATGTCTAGCAGCGCGTGGTGAATGAACAGAGGCGGGAGGCAGGCTGTGCTGCAGCAGCGGCAGGCAGCCGGCGCGGCGCTGGGATGAGGCTGCAGCCAGCACCTGCCCTTCCCTCAATGCAGCCCTTGTTGGCTTAGAAATGAAAAATAGCTTCCCACTGAAGGAGGGATTCTGGAGCTTCTGCAGAATCACTGGTTGTGTCTCTTGGTATACGCATAGCTTTAGTCAGTCTGTGTTGTCAGGTCATCCTTGTGCTACAGACAGAGCTGCTTTAAGTGCCAGTCCATGTGCCCTGGTCCCAGCTGGTGTGCTCTGGTCCTGCATAGACACACCTAAGTGGGCATAGGGGGAAATGCATACATAGGGAGCAATGGAGGCAACACCTAATGCCCTGAGAATGAAGCTTTGGTACTCTCAGTTAAGTGAGTCTTGAGTGAGCAAACCTGCTATGTCCATGCAGCCCTGCAGTGGTCTTTCTGTCAGTGCTCACCACAAGTGGCAGAAGGGAAACATCTGTTCTGTAGACAACGCATTTATGTTTCAGCAACAGGCACTGGAAACATTCAAATACTCAACAAAACTGGAAGTATTTCTATTCTGTAACCCACTGTACAGTACAGAAACTTCATTAAAGTCATGGAAGCTGAAGTCTCAACCGATACGACCAGGCACAGAAATCAGTGGAGCCACATTGACCTATACCAAGTGAGGGTCTAACCCTAAAGCCTTTAAAAAATGTGGTAGGATCCATGCAGCACTGAGGACTTCTTTCTTTGTATCTATTTTTTTTTTTTTGGGGGGGTGGGGGGAGAGGTGACAACTTCCTACAAATCCAGGGTTGCCAAAAGGAATTAAAAAAGTACAGCACCAGGAAAATCTTCCACTGGGTCCTTAAAATGTTTCCACATCTTCTATGATAATCCATGATCTTTGAATTCATATTTACTGATAGGATAATTCCTAGACCACTGCTCTTCTGATGGAAAGTGGGTTTTGTTTTGGTTTGGTTTTTTGTTTATTTGTGGGGTTTTTTTGTTTGGGGTTTTGATTGGTTTTGTGCTTAGTTTTTTGTTTGGGGTTTTGTGTGTGTGTGTTTGTATGTTTTTGGGGTTTTTTTCTTCCTTTTTCATTAAAGTATCTGTGTTTTGATTTCAGTAAATTAAACTTCACATGTGTTATTGCTATGTTTTGACCACAGGATCATTTTTATAACGCAGTGGAAAGTCTGAGATTTTCTAATGTGGAAAAAAAAAATCTCAAAGAATGATAAAAACATTTTTAAAGAGTACTTCATATAAGTGAGAAAACATAAACAGCACAGCAGTGTCTTATATAAAGTAGCAGCAGGAAATTGCAGGATAGCTTCCCTGGGAGGGAGAAGTGAAAAAAAATCCAGCTGTATGAAACTGTTTTGCTGTTTATTTGTTTATTATTTCTTTGTCTAGTGCAATTCCAGTGCCTGTTTGATAACTAACACAGACCAAGCTGTGAAGATGACAGTTTAAATTCTCTGAAATAAAATCCAAATAAAATTATTTAGTTATTCAGAGCCATTGGACTAGAACACCATAGTGCAGAATATTACATTCTATCACTGGGTATCTACCTTTTAAGCAAATTTATTGTTCTGTTTATAAAAAAACTCCCAAGTTCTCTACTTGTCATATTTGATCATACACGGAATTCTTTAACGCCAAGTGCATTGCTGTGAGTGCCTGTAATTTGCCATCATCCCTGAATATGTTCTTGAAAATGAGATGTTTCAGCTCAGTGGTCATACCCTGCTGACATTTTAAAAATAAATAAATTATCAGTTCTGTAGTACTGTTGTTAAGGCTTAAGAGGAATTTACATAGAATGCTGTGCTTCTGTGGGAATTGTCAAATCTTAATCTTCCAGTAAGCTACAAAACTATTATTACCATATCTCTAGATAACATTGTTTAGTGTTAATACTCAGTGGAATATACTTTTCATTAAAATATGAGAGCAGTCCAAATATGTTTTACCCTCAGGCATAATATTAGCTATGCTGTTTCTCGGAATGACTGCAATATAGAAATTAATTTGGTCTAACTTCAGATTACTTTCATGTCACTGTACAAATTCTGGAGTCTTTTCTGAGTGGCAAGAATAGCTGAGACAGGAGAAGAAAACCCTGGCAAGCAAACTTAGTAAAGATGTCTTTTAAAGCCAGAAGTTTCAAATCAACAAGGTCTTCCCAGGGATGTGCATTGTGGCTCCTCTGCTCTCTATAGCACATTCCATCTGATCTAGAATTACTTTCTAGCACATCCTGTTTGGTGAATGTTTATCTCACCCTTATCACATGAATGAGCTGTGAGAGTACAAATATGAAGCTGAAGTTGGCGCTGGGATGTGGCAGGGTGTTTCCAACTGTGAGAAGAGCAGGCACCATATCTGGCAGAGCATGAACATGCAGTCCAGGGCTGGGTCCCTACAGCTCCCTCTGCCAGACGGCTAAGCAGAAAGGTTGAACAGGTTGTTGGAGCCATCCAGGTATCCCTTAGAAAACAGAAATCCTTCTTTTGTTTTTCCACAAGAACAAATATAAACAGTCATCTCATGGTAAAAATACAGAGGTATGTAATGATTGCAGAGTGAGTTTGCAGCAAAAGGAGCACTAGAAATAATAATAATTTAATAGACATAGAAAAAAGAAAAGATCCTCCCAGTGTGTTGGCAAGGAAGATCCAGAAAAAGCTGCCCAAAGTGTGATTCCTCTGAAGAAGTTGCAACCAGGAGTGGCTGGACCTGGCCTGGAGGGAGTACCTGAGGCTCAGGTCAGGATATTCCTGGGTCCTCTGTTCCATTTTTCTGTGCCCAGAGCCAGATGGGACACTGCAGTGCTGTTGGTCATCCTTTCAAAGTGAGGTCAGGATTGCACAGCAATTGCCTTGACACTGCCTGACTGAGGCATTCCTGAAAGTCTGATAAAAATTTTTTTGTGTTGTGTGGGATAAAAGTCAAGGAGAGGGAAGAAGGTCCATTTCTGCAGGGAAGTAAAAATCAGGAGTTTTGTGTCTGAGGCCAAATTTGTATTCTAGAGGAGCCATTTCTCAGGGGGACTGGTTTTCATCATAGTCTTTGGAAATATCACTATCTTCAGATGTGGACCAATACCTGTCCAAAACTAACCTAAAAGACAAATCAAATATTTGCCAAAACAAAATGCCAGATTTCCTCTTTCCCCTTTTTTCCTCCACTGCTGTGAGAGAACATTTCAGTTTTCTTTTCAAATCTGACAGCCTACAGCATGCAGTAATAGCTCATTCATTATTCAAGTAACTGTTTCTGTAACTGGGTTAATAACAGTCCTCCAAGCTAAGTACAGTGGTCTAGCTGGTATAGTTAAAGTTCCCACAGAGCCTTTGTTTTCCTCAGTTTGCAATAACATTCCCAATAAAGACATTCACAAAAACAACTGTGCCACAGTGGTTTGTGCATAGCTCCCAGTGAATTATTGTAACAAGATTTGTTAAAACTGTGCAGGACATTTGTAGTGAGATAGTTATCTGTAAATGATCTCTTAAAAACCCCAAACCAATCCTTGCAAGCCCTCATTTCAAGCTATGCTGCTTGCTCTGCCACGGTCAATTCCAAGAGCTGACCAGGTTACCGTAATATCTGAAAGCAGTTTGTGGTTAAAAAGCTTAGTGAATTTTCCCTTTCATGAAGCAGCAGCTGAGGCACAAATACAAGTAGAAGCACTCATTGTGGAGCCCACATTTAAAAGAAGAGCTAAGGGTAATTTTTGAATCAAATACTTCACTACAAAGAAAACTCAAAGAGTCATTAGGGCAATAAAGCACAAGGATCTTTATAATTTGATAAGGACATAATGGCATGGCATGCATAGAAGTCAATTGTGCTCCTCCTAAACTCTTAGAATTCTCTGAGTTAAAAAAAAAATACATTAAGGCTAGGTGATGAATATAATTTATTTAGAGTGTTGAAAAGCTTTCAATAGAATTCTGCCTGTGAGACTATGAAAAAAAATCTGGAAACAAGAAGGTGAGGTAAAATCTTGTCCTGGATTAACAACTGCTGAAGAGACAAGCTGGCAGTGGGAATAAATGTCTGAAGCCTAAGGCTGGGAAATATCAAGAGTGAAGTGCCCTAAGGATGTCTATAAGGACTATTTTTTATCTGCCTATGTGCAGGTGACTGTGTTGTATGTATATTACATTGATTTCCTTCCATTCCTATAAGGATCTGTTTACAGCAGGTAGGAGACAAATATGGACTTGCAGATAAGGAATGCTCCCACTAGGGTTTTTTAGAGATGTTTAGAATTATTTCCTATGTCTTAAAACTGTGATCATAGTTTCAGTGGATTTGCTAAGTAGTGCGTTTCATAATAATATTAAGAATTGGATGAACAGTGAAATGTCAAAATATGCTGCTGATAAAAGCTTGATCAGCAAGGAAAAGCTGCAAGGGATTGTTTGAGACACCAGACAACTCTAATGCCACCAGTGGTTGTGCTAACATGATGGCAGATGAACTTGAACTAAAAGGTAATGCATTTGAAAGAAATAATTTAAACTACTCTGACACACTGATGGCTTCTGAATGAACTGTAATCTCTGAGGAAAAGAACTGAGCATTATTGTGAACAGCTCAGGGAAGATTCTAAGATGCAGAAGCCTGAGATGCTGAAGTGGGGGGGATACATTCAGAATGGAATAAGAACATGCCCACCCTGGTGTGCAGGTGTGGCTCCATGTGTAGCCACATCTGCACCCAGAGGGGTGGCTCATCAGGCTCATTACTGTATGTGACTTCAGAGGCCACATGCACAGTGTGAGGTCAATACAAGACAATTTGAATAATTCACATTTCCCAAGTGAGTAGAAGGGATGAGGATGATGAAGTTGGTCACTCGTGTCTAGGAGCAGGCCAGTCTTTCTGGCAATGCACCAAAAGTTGGGAGCCTGGAAAGATGTGGGTTGATATAAGGGGTGTCTGAACACTCAGACTCCTCATTAGCATTGGTCATGTTACTCCTTTTCAGGGTATTTCCAATTGCTTCTGCCAATGTTTACCCCCTCCTGCCATTTTCATGGTCTATCTTGCTTCTCTTATTTATTATTTTATAATTATAATGATAATCATCATTGTTGTTGTTATTGTTATATTTATTGTATTATGTTACTATTATATTTATTTATTAGGTATAGTGTTATTATTATATTTATTTATTATGTATTATTTATGTTCTGGGTTCATAAACCCATATGTAAAACTGAAATGGTGTCAGTCAGAAGTCATGAAAGAACCATGCAAGGAAGAGGTGAGGGATGATGCTGGAGGAGAGCAACACCAGTAAGCAGCAAGGAATGGAGAGGAGGCAGGAGACAGCAGAACCACACAGGAGCCCCTGCTCCAGCCTGAATTAGCCTCTCGGATGGGGCTAATTCAGGAAAGTTTTCTTCTGTTTCCAGGTCTGTGCTGCACCAGCATCTCTGGCTCATAATTTTACAGTTAGCTCCTCCATGATAGATAGGGGAAGCTCCTAACTCAGTGGTTTAGTTGCAGTTTCTTTGGCTTTGACGCAATGAGTTAACCTCTGCAAAATCCAAACTGAAGCATGGTTATCTTTGCAACCAGAAGGGCTGAGCACTTCATTAGCTTTTTAAATGAAAGCTTAGGTTCTGAACAACACAGTCAAATCTGCAGGAAGGACCTAATTCCCCCCACATTTTCGTGAGCGCAGAGGATCAACATCTTTGCCAGTCAGACGCTCTTGTTCTGCCTGTCCCAGAAAACAAGGAAAAGAGGACACTTGCACTTACAAGGCAACACGTTTTTAAGCAGATAAAGAGAACTGTGGATAAGTAGGGTAGAGTAAAACCTGTAGAATTCACCAATGAAAGTTGTGACTGGATTCAGCAGGATTAGAAAAGCGCCAGCCTTTCACACAAGCAGCTGCGCTAGTTACAGTGGCTCAGAGGGTGATGTTAAGAGCAAAATGGTTTCCCTTGCAGCCAGAACTAGTTTGGCCTGGCATAGTGGGTTGGGTTCAGTTCAATCAGGGAGAGCACTGGATGGTCTTACCCTAGTTATAGTGACTGTCCCTACTCATCCCAATGTTGTTTGCTGTGGCTCTTACCAGTGGTGGTAATACTGTGTGCAAAACAAAGTTTCCATTGAAAGAAGGAAGTGAAGTGCTCCATACCTGTAGAAACAAATTGGAAAATCTTACTCCTGAAGTTTCAAAGGAGCAAAAAGAAAAAAAACAACTGATGAGATCTGCAAGTGGTGGGTTTGATAGGTCATGATATGTGAGTGGTTGGTGGCAGCAACACTGAGATTAGCTCCTGGAGCTGACAGGAGTTACAAGGAGTGTTTCAACAGGCACTCACAACAAGGAGAGATGGAAAAAAGCTCTAGGAAAGAAAAACTAGCTTTGCATCTCCTTATTTTTTGCATCTCCTTATTCTAAAGTTTTCTGAAGAAGGCAGGGGAAAGGCTCTGGAAGAAGCTGGATTAACCCTGCAAACAAGGGAGACTGGATTTCAAAGGACTGCTAAGAATGAAGACCAATAGCCCTGAGAAGGAGGGCAGAAGAGCAGGTGAAGGCTCCATCACTCTGCATTATTCAATGTTTTGAATGTCTGTTCACTTGGACGGAATTGATGATTTAGTGGGACAGCTAGAATTTCAAAATACCTGGGATAAACTAGTCATTGACCAAGTCATCATGATAAGAACACTCTTGTGTAAAGGTTATGAGCTCTTGTCTTCCAGAATTGCTGCACAGGAACCAGAAATATGTGGTTTCAATGTTGGTGCAGGTGACAGGAGAATTCTGTAGACAGGGTGTTAAATCAAGGGGATCCTCATCCCAGTATTTTGTCAACAAAGATATCTGAGGCCTCTGAAATCTAAAACATCACAACTTGAGAGGTGGATGTGTCCTTTTCTATT
This sequence comes from Indicator indicator, assembly GCF_027791375.1. NCBI lineage: Eukaryota > Metazoa > Chordata > Aves > Piciformes > Indicatoridae > Indicator > Indicator indicator. The sequence continues at coordinate 10,918,027 of NC_072029.1, forward strand.
AAAGGCCAAAGGGAAAACGTTTGCTCTTTCTAAGTTCTTCAGCAAAAAGCTAATGACGAATTGACATAGAACCCTATTTTGAAGCATAAGTCAAATAAAACCCTTCAATTGAAGCTGAGTCAATGGGAAATGCCATGCTGGTTTTCCTAATACAAACCATGCACCTGTCTCTATAATGCCATAGCCCATCAGAAGATGCAGTGGTGGAGTCTGATAACGAGCCAACATCACAGTGCCACGTTGCTGCTGAATGTACTGCACGAGGTGCCAGCATCCTGCCAGACTTACTCCCTGAACAGGCATGGCTGATGTTTCCAGGAGCTGTAAGACAGCTAGGAGAATCGCCAGCGGGGCACAAACCCAGTGCTGCCAGGAGCAGGATGGGACAGTGCCAAATTAGTACAGAGGTTGCTGGATGTGCCAAATAGCTTCCTAATTGCATTGCGATCAGCAAGACAAAACTGTCTCTCTTTAAAAACATATGTCTGTGTTCACAGCAGGTCTGCACGGCAGAGGGGGAGTTCAGGAGCAAAATGGCAGATAAGAAAGCCTTGTTTGTTTTCAGATGTGTCTCTCTGGCTTCCAGGATCCCTGTCTGTAGGGCTGACCCCCTCCATTCCAGGGAGAGGAAATGAGAGGACAAAGAGGAGGTGGGATCCAGCAGATTAGAGGGTGGCAGGACTAATCCACTGGATGGGCACACACTGGAACGTACCCAACTCTGGCAAGTACTTTCTCACTTAACATTAACAAACAAAACCATTCAGGGTTCTGTTGGGCTGCTTTTAGATCGAGGAGCATCTCATTCCAAGCACAGCACTGGACCACCAGGCCCAATTCTTTTTGTGGTTTTGATTTCTATGTCATTTTCTTCCCATTTCTAAGAGTTGGGTTGCAGCAGCCCAAACTTGAATAAGCTGGTCCAAATTAAAAGGATGCATCTGATACTCATTAAAAAGAGGATACAACAGCTTTTGGAACAGATAGTGGACTCCTAGGAGTACATTATGTAGGAATTTATAAAGAATGAAAAGTGAATCATGTTGCTGTAGAAATAATTATTCAAATATGTGTAAGGAAAACTTCATTTGGATCCTTTGTACTCTCTCAGAGCTTCCTTGAGCTCCTCTAACTGGTAATGTAGCCATCATGCAACAGACTGATTGATGGGGTTGATGTCCACACAGATTTAAGCATCTGCCTCTTTTCCAGGCCGTTACCCTTGGAGGCCAAGTACATTTTGGATGTAGCACACAAAAAACCAAAACCCAACCAACAAAACCAAAAAACCCCAGACCAACCAGGAGAACACATGAAAACACTGACTGCTTTGTTGATTTGATGGGTGGTTATACTGCTTTTGACTCAGGGAGGCTAAGGCATAGTGAGATTTGTTGTACATCTACGCTGAAGCAACTACACGAGCTCCCTTCCCAGGCTGTTGGAAGTCACACTACGAAAGAACATTCTCCACAACCTTACACAGGACAGGCCTAACCAGGGTGGTGACATCGTCAGGGATGCACAGCTGGGTAGCTGCTTCTGTTCCACATACCTTCACGGGTTGTGGGGCTGTACTTGCCAGCTGGGTTACAGCATAGGGACACCCCTCTGAGATGTTCGTGCAGGCTTACTCTGTAAACATGAATCTGAGAATCAGCAGGGTCTGACTGCTGGAGCTTTAGTCTTTTCCACTTCTCCCCACACCCTTGGTTGAAGTGGCCTGTTGCCCCTTATCATGTGAAATGACTACACTACTACCTCTACAAAATCTCGTTTGGAGCAGAGCTGTTTGCCCTGAAGCACAGAGACAGTTGTTGTGGGCAGAGGTGTCAAACACCCAAGCAGGGGATGCACAACAGTGGGTTTTGTTAAGAGAAACCAGCAACTGTGCATTTAGAAATCACACTAATCAATGTATTCACTCTGGCCATTGCTGTCTGCGGGCACATCCTGCAGCAGACCCATGCCTACAAAGCACAAAGTTTATTGGATTCACTTTTGGGGCATTTTGCTGAATTTATCAGTAAAATTATGAACCTGCAGGACAAAGTTCTGGGTCCTCCATGATTAAGGAGGGATAATTCAGCAGGCCACCACTGCATGTTGGCATGCAGTGCTCTGACAACCTGTTTTCTTTGAGATTTCAGACATTCCAACATTTCAGGCCATTTATTGTAGAAGTCTCCTGGCTTCTGTTCTAGAAGAAAAACCCCAACAATTTACTTCAACAGGAGGTAGTCCCTTATGAGACACATCCAGCTGGCCACAGCGGGAGCCAGCCTTGCCTTCTTTACAAGCAGGATATGTCCACATGCCAAAGTCAGCAGAAACAAAATAGATGACACATCCAGTCTGAAGGTTTGTATTCCCAACAAACCCGAGCAGAAATAAGACAGGATGGGGAGCCAGGTCTAAATCAAGCATTTAGTTCAAACATTTACATGCCTGAGATCAAACTCTTGGATTATGGATTAAATCTACAAAGTATGTAGGAAGGATAGAGCTGCCTGTGAATTGTCTCTTAGATATGTCTGGGGACGTTTTGTGACATCTGTTGTACAAGTTTAGGTTTGTAAAACCCACATGCAAAACAGTGGGTTTAGACCAAGCTGCTGATGTCTGAAATTTTCACTCTGCTTGATACAAGACACTGCCAAATCTCCAGAAGTATTCGTGACTGAGGCTCTTTTTCCTCTCATCCCACACACCTTGAGCTGATTGTTACTTGTGCAGTCTCTTACTCTTGAGAATTTGGGAGCCATATATCAAAGACAGACCTGTTTGGGAGGAGACAGCAGGGATTCTGACTGTTCTGTGATCCTTAATGCAGTTTTCAGCTTGAGGTGATTTAAGTCTTTCTGTTCAGAAGGATATGCCATCAATCGTGCACTCTCAGCCAGGTGAGGTGATTCAAGATTTACAGCTTGCTGTTTGTGTGACTATTCAGTCTGGAACAGTTTGGATAGGATGAGGTTTGCTGTTGTGATTTGGGGACATTTTTGTTCTTAGGACTTGGTGTTCCCACATCTCCCCACTCAGAAAACAGAAGAGCAATGAAGCCCAATAACATTTTGCAGAACATGCTCCCAGGACGTGTTGGTGAAATTGCTGCACAGCACCGTGCCATTGTCTCTATCCTCTCCTTGGCATTTTGGATCAGGTATGTGCTCCTCACAGGTAATTTCAGATTTCCTGAAGTTTCTTTCAACTTTGTAGAGTAGAGCCTGGAGCACTCACCAGAGAAAGCCTTCATGAGGCTCACACCTATTGATGGGTGCTTGACTATTGGGCATGTCCCAACCCCTCCTCTGTCCCCCTCCCCCCCAGCTCTAGAGTGATAGCACTGAGAGTACAAAACTGCAGAGTGCTGAAAGGAGAGAGATGCTTTCAGTGGCACCCAGCAATAGGTGGAGGAGTGGTGCAATGTCTGCCTAGGGCCATGAGAGCAAGCAGCATCCTCCCCCAGGCAGGATGAGGCTGGATGGTGCCCACAGGGAGGTACAGCTCTGCAATACCTCCCCTGTGCCTTGGGGCTCACAAGCACCACAAAGAATTTGCATCTAAGAGATCTTTCCATTCCAGTTAAAAACCTGCAGCCAACAGTGAAGTGAGCGAAGGGCAAATTCTCAACATACACATCTCACATCTAACAGGTTTTCAAAGACTTCTAACTGTTCCCAGCCCTGTTCTTACTTTCTGTCACCCTCCTTTCCCCCCTTCCCAGTCCTCTGAAAATTTCTCCCCACTTCTGAGCAGATGGAAGCAGCCAGATCCAGATTTGGCTCCATAGCCATGCAGAGGTGTGTGGGGCTGGGGCTGGTCTAAGGGTCCTGGCTCAGCTGAGCTGCAAGGAGCCAACTCAGCTGGCTCAGGCAGAAATGCAGCTTATCTACTGAGGGAGAAGCCACCCATGGATAATGGAAAGTGACTGTAGCAATGGAGCATGTTACAAAACTTCATCAGAGCTGGATGGCAGAAATCACTGTGTACTTACATGAGGGAAGTAAGCTGGGACAGTAAATTAATCTCAGCAGTCCTAGCTTCAGGGGTTCTTGAAGCTATTTTATGCAAGTTTGGTTTGCATGGATTTGTTCTCTATTAAATTTTTAAGGATAGAGCCAAACTTCTCTCAAACTGCTGAGCTGTGCTTTGCTTTGGGATTTTCAGAAAAACAGACAAAAGCCAGAGTTTTGTCTAACTCCCACCTGGAAGGAAAAATTGGTCCGTGTCTGCTTAAAGGCTTGTGACTCTCTGTGAACTTGAGTCAAACTTGGCCTGGGATCTGTGTCCACCTGGCTCCATGTCTCAATACAGGAGATTCACCCTGCTGTAGCTCAGGGGTAGAAGAAGTTGAGCCTTGTGTATGAGCTGGACCACCTGTGATATTGGCTGCGTCAAACTGCAAAAGTAAGAGCCACAGTCACAGCAAGCAGTGGCAATTCTGCTTCCCCCTTTAGAAAGAGATGTGTGAAATACTGGGAGATAAAAGTAGTATGTCTACATGATGCAGAGAACACCAATTCACTTCTTTTCCTTTTTGCAGTTAGAAATGGGCCCAGTCCAAGCATCTCTAGGGAAGATCAGATGTATGTCCAGACCCAAGTTGATATTCCATTTCTGAATAGCAGTGGAACAGAAAATGTTTTTCTTTTAAAGCTGAATTTCCAGCTGTGGTGTTGTGAGGAGCAACTCTGTGGTTAGTGAGAGAAGAGAGAGGAAATCTCTTGAGTTGCTGTGGATTATCATGCAGTGCAGGGAGGAAGTGGATGAATGCTGTCTTTATAGAGGTGCCTGGGCACAGGGGAAACAGCTTCCCCTCCATGGGTGCAGGGGCTGTCTCAACTGCAGCAATAGCTGGGCTGCTTCTTAAAGCTGCCCTCATCTCCTTCCAGTCTACTCACACAAACCTCTCACCTGGGGTGACCTCTAGCCCAACAGGGAATGTGGGCTAGAAAAAAGATGCTGCTCTCCCTCTACCCTGCCTGCTTCACAGAGCACCACAGCCCCTCATAGCACAGGTACCATAGGAGATACTCCTAAAAATGGGTGGCACAGGTGGCCAGCCCAGCCACAGTAGGGACGTCATCACCTCGGTGTGACACTGCTGGGGCAGCCTCAAGTCACCAGAGATATTCCTGCTCTGGAGCAGCAGCTTGGTGAACACAGTCCTATTTACAAAAACCACCAAAGGCAGCAGCACCACCATGGAGAGCTGTATCATCATCATTGCCACTTGTGCAAGCACTTGAGAAACAAGCCTATGCAGTCTTTCTTCCTTTTGTTCCAACTCACTTCACTCTGTGCTTTCAGGCTGGAGACCACCCAGCTCCCTCAGGGTTGCCAAGATCCCTCCAACTTTCAGGAGTGCAGCTGTTGAGAGACCTGCACAAAGAAACAACAAATTTGTTACACCTGTTTTATATTTTTATTGGCACTAGAACTTCTGTAACAGGAGAAAGAGGAGGTCACAGTTTCTAAGAGGCTGAGAAGTGAAGGACATACTCATATATCGTCACCAGTAATGATGGAAGATGGCCACAAGGAAGGTTCTCACTCACTGCATAGCAGCCCATAACTTGCAGAGGAAACAAAATGCACTCTGCTGAAAACTCCTGTTTGTTTTCACTTGAGAACTAGCAGCAAGGCAGAGATCCCACTCTGCCAGGTCTGCTTTCACCTCAGCACGGGCAAAAGCTTTATTGCTTCTAAAATTAAATATAGATTTCAGATTGCTTTTCTTAGAGTAGGTTTTTTCCCTTTATACTTTCTTAGCTGCTCTTAGAATGGTGCTGTTGGTCGGATGTGCACATTGCAACAAGCATTAAGCTTTGCAACCTCCTGTGAACTGAGAGACTTTCTTTTCCTTTCAGAGGTTCCCACAGTTGATACTCAGTGGCTTCCTCTCTGTATTCCTGCACCAGTGACTCATTTCCCTGTCTACCTTCTGCCTACACAGAGTCCAGGTGCTAACAGCTTCTAGGGGATGTCGAGCATGAAAATGATTTGCTGAATCAAGACTACATTAAAGTATTTTCTTGTTGACTTTTCCAAGGATTTCCCATCTCTCTTTTTTAATTTCATTTTTTTTAATATTTTCTTCCTCTCTCTCTTATTGTAATGCTTCATCACATCTACAAATTAGCTTGGGGTACAGCCTACACTCATTTTTCCATTGATGGCCAGGCCAAAGAGAAGTATTTTCAAGTAGATTTCGCTCCCCCCTCCCCCTTTCTGCAGTGGGAAAAAATGATGTTAGTTTGGGATCTGGGATCAGGAGGAGTGTATATAAATTGCTGTGGAGAAGACAGGGGAGGAACTTGTTTAATCAGGGCTAGGAAGAGGCTACAAAAAGGCGAAGTTTTGAAACACTTGTGTGAACTCTTTGCACTTAAATAGAGGATCCAAAGGAACCATGACAGTAAGGTCCAAACTTGAACACTTGATGCATCTACACTAGCATCTTAGTTTGGATCAGGGGACAAATTTCCCAGCTGTACCTCCTGATGGGCTTCCTTTTGACTTGTGGAGCAGAACTGAAAGAGATGAACCCACCCTTGAAAACATGCTCTAGGAGCTCATCTGGTGCATGTTCAGCCCACACCACACTTCAGGTAGCACATCATTCCCATGGTATGGCTGTTGAAGGGCCTGAATTTTAAGCTTAGAATAGTGAAAATAATCAAACCTTCAGCATGAAGAAAGGAACAGTGGTGAGGGCTCCACTGTGCATCATACACAGAAAACCTAATGATATTTGGAACTGGGATGATCTATGTTCAATAACTGAACTGTGTTTAAAAACTGTTTGTGAAGGGAGGCATAACTCATGAGAGAGTTATCAGATCACACAGAGCTGTGTAAAAGACCAAAAGTAGATTGCATAGGATGCTCTTCTACACATTTTGGAACCCTTTCTGTCTCCCTCAAAAGTAGATATATTAATATTTATGTAATATGTAGAGAATAAGTATTTGTATATATTGTATATATACATAAAACAGTCTCTCTGCATATGCTATGATTTTCTTCACTCATGCTAATCATTGTCAGTCAGTACACAAGATTTTTAGCATCTTTTTTTTTTGTCCCATTCCTTCCTTCATATACAGAAACTCTGTAAGTCATTGATGTATAACCAGAAAGCAACTAAATCTTAATATATGAAACATAGACTTTGCTGCTGCTGCTGTTTCTTGCTCTACAGGATACAAGGATCATGAAAAGCAGTTATAGTAGTGAAAGCTTAATTTTTCTTTACTAATTACTGGGGGTAACAAATTAAAAGTCAGGGGCACCTGTAGTAAAAATGACATCATGTATGATATAATTAAATACACAAAACGTTGTTTAAATAGCTGTAAGTGTCTGGCTAAACCAAGTCAACCAAAAAATCTGAAGACAATATTGACCAAGACCCTTTACATCACACTGATGTGAATAAAAGTTTATCACAGACATCATGTTAGTTTAATTATGAACCTAGTGGTAGGTTGAGGTTTATTTTGTATTTTTGTGATCATTCATTTTTATTTTTATTTTATACCTAGAATATTATGTTGAACTGTTGGCATATTTGAGTGGGGAGAGAGGAATAAAAATGTGTTCAGCAATGTATAATATAACCTTGTTGTATAAATGCTGCCTAAAGGCTCTGAGAAGAGATATCTAAATCTGTAACATGACTGCTACCAAATTTTGTGCCTTCAGCAATTTTGGCCTCACGTGATCACAGCACAATGTCTTAAACCGGTTGGTTTTGATGTCAGTGTGACTTGAAACGTTTCTACAGTCTGACCAAAAACATATGAAAGCTTGCAGAAAAGCAGGAATTTGAGGTGGCTCCAGGAGTAAGTTTGATGATCAGCTGGGACTTCTCCCTTCCTTCAGCTCCTGAGAATCTCGGGGTTGCTCCTGCTGACAAATTTTATCCTAGATTTCAGGATGAAGCAGAAGTTACCAACATAAAAAGAGGAACTTGGGTGGTGCAAATGCTGACAGAGACCAAAGAGGACTAGCACGACTGGTTACTGCAATGAAAATCCTTAAAAGAAGGGTCATAACTCTACTTTATTTAATACCACAAACTTCATTCACTTACAGTACCCACTGACACATTCAGTCTTTACTATCAGGTGATTTCTGCTGATTTGAGATGAGGAAGCTCAGTCATCCCAGCTCTTTGGCCGAGGTTACCGTGGCAGAAAGGCAGCAGTGCCGGAGCGTCTGGCAGCACTCGGGCAGCAGGCTGGCTGCTGGTGATCTTTGTTCTTTTGTTTCCCCCCAGCCCTGCTTCCCTGTGCAGACCAACCTCCATGCAGCCTGGCCATGGCTTTGGTTTTTTTGCCCCTCCTTGCTCACCTGCAGTCTCTGTTCATATTGTTTTATGGTACTTTAGACAGCAAGTTTTAACAGCTAAACATAAAAGCCACTGAGAGCATAAACAGGAAACTTGTGTTTAGGTGGGAGTGCCTAGGAATTTTATACTGCTGACCACAGAGGCCATGGGAGAAAGGAAATAGGAAAAACACTGTAAATACCTGGGTGACTAATGACTTGTGCTGCTCATCTGGCTTTCCAGAACACGGAAAGTTCAGCCTCTTCCAGGCAAAGCAAGCGCAGGGCAAGCACAATTGCTGAGGTCGATACTCTTCATACCCCTCCACTGTCTGTGTCCCCACTCCACTCCCACCACGGAAAGCAGCTCACTCCTACGAAATCAAAGGAACCCACAATGAACTGTGCCCTGGCCCTGGAGGCTGCACGCACTGATGGCGGAGGGAGGGAGCGTGATGCCCGAGGGTGCGCGCCCGCTCCCCGCGTTCACACCGCCTAAGAGGATTTAGACGAAAGAACCCAAATTGGCATCTCCCTGTTTTGTGCTGAGGCAGCAGCTGGAGTTTGGAGGCAGCGAGCGCCTTTGTCCGGCCCTCCATCGCCGGCTGCCGAAAGGCTGCCATTGTTCCGGGGGGCCTCCACGGGGCTGCTCCCGCGCCCGCTGCCTTTTGTCGCCAGCCGCACGGCTCGGCGAGACGTTTTGTCTGTCGCTGAGGGCAGCAGATTTGGCCGATCAGCAACTCCCACGCCACGGCGCTGGGGTGGGATTTCCAGGCTGGCCATCTGCGCGGGGGGCACTGGCAGAGCAGGTCGTGGCGGTGGCCTGACGATCCCCCACTCAGGGCTGGCGCTGCTGGTGAAACCCTGACATCTGGTCACCTTCCTGGGAGCCTGGGGTCTGATTTCACTTGAAAGCTGGGGCAGCTCCTCACACTGAGATTGTTACCTGGCAGAGATGGGATGAAAGAGATGGGGTGACCCTCCCTGGGGTTACCCTCCACATTGATGTGTTCCTGTGTGATCTGGTACAGGTGCTCTGCAGGGGCATTGGACTGTGTGATCTTTCGAAGTCCCTTCCAGCCCTTAACATTCTGTGATTTTATGATTCTGTGAAAGCAGCCGAGGACGTTCCCCGAGTGTCGTGTTTCTGCGGGGGAGCAGCAGCCCTGCAGAAAGGCATGGAGGCCAGGCCCTTCAGCTGGGGCGTGGGATATGAATACAGCCCAGGACCTTCAGCTGGGGTGTGGGATATGAATACAGCCCAGCCCCTTCAGCTGGGGTGTGGGATATGAATACAGCCCAGGACCTTCAGCCGGCATGTGGGATATGAATACAGCCCTCCTGGGGACTGCAGAGCCCACCTGTAGCTCTGGCTGATGCACACCATGGCTACGGAGGGAGCACAGCCCCAAGGGTCAGTGCTGCAGGCAGGGCAGGCAGGGGCTGCAGGCTCCAGCAGAAGATGGACTGAGCACCTTTGGGGCTCATTATTCAGTCCTTGCTGTTTCTGTTTTCCAGGGCACAAAATCTGCCTCAGAATAACTAGCCCTCTGTTCAACAAAATCCCACAGTAAAACAATAATCTGCAATACTGATGTGCCCAGTCTGCTTCAGAGAAGGACCAGCACATCCAGGGATGGGAGTCATGGCTCAACAGCTAGATCCTGCCAAAAAACAAGTGTGTTATTACACAGAGGTGGAATTTCACTCATGGAAAGTTAAGCACATCTGTAGGCTTTTCTCTGAATCCAGGCTAGGGTTTCATCCATTATGAACTCATTTGATTGCCGAAGAGATACAATAAGATACAGCAAAGCATGGCAGGAAGCTGGGGAGGACAACTTTGTTCATATCCAGGCAGGATCACTTCCAGACTGTGCAAACACCAAAGTTATTAATGCAAATGTATGCAGACACTTGTATAGACATACAAGTGATGTTACTTGTATGTATACCTGTATCTACAGGTTGTCTAGATGCAGGTGTAGATACAGGTCGACCTGTTCTGTAATAACGTAGTCACCTTTTCCTATGCAGTTATAAAAATATGTCAAGAATCAAGAAGGTTGGAAGAGACCTCAAGGATCATCGAGTCCAACCTGTCACCCTACACCTCATGCCTATCTAAACCATGGCACCAAGTGCCACGTCCAATCCCCTCTTGAACACCTCCAGGGATGGTGACTCCACCACCTTCCTGGGAAGCACATTCCAATGGCCAACCACTCTCTCCATGAAGAACTTTCTCCTCACCTCCAGCCTAAACCTCCCCTGGCGCAGCTTGAGACTGTGTCCTCTTGTTCTGCTGCTGGTTGCCTGGGAGAAGAGACCAAACCCCTCCTGGCTACAACCTCCCTTCAGGTAGTTGTAGACAGCAATGAGGTCTCCCCTGAGCCTTCTCTTCTCCAGGCTAAACACCCCCAGCTCCCTCAGCCTCTCCTCATAGGGCTTGTGCTCAAGGCCTCTCCCCAGCCTTGTTGCCCTTCTCTGGACATGCTCCAGCAATTCAACATCTTTCCTAAACTGAGGGGCCCAGAACTGGACACAGTACTCAAGGTGTGGCCTAACCAGTGCTGTGTACAGGGGTACAATGACCTCCCTGCTCCTGCTGGCCAAACTATGCCTGATGCAGGCCAGGATGCCATTGGCCTTCTTGGCCACCTGGGCACACTGCTGGCTCATGTTCAGCTGCTGTCAACCAGTACCCCCAGGTCCCTTTCCACCTGGCTGCTCTCCAGCCACTCTGACCCCAGCCTGTAGCTCTGCATGGGGTTGTTGTGGCCGAAGTGCAGCACCCAGCACTTGGACTTGTTGAATGCCATCCTGCTGGACTCTGCCCATCTGTCCAGCCTGTCAAGGTCCCTCTGCAGAGCCCTTCTACCTTCTAACAGATCAACACCTGCTCCCAGCTTGGTGTCATCTGCAAATTTACTGGGAATGTTGTTGTGATCACAGTACAGGATGCCAGACTCCTACAGTTAGAGTCCTTCATCTTTCCATGAATATTGTGGTGATGAAAGATGCTGGGCTCTCTGACATCTCCTCTTTACCTAAGGACAAGCACAGAGCAAGAATACAGCAGTACAAGCTGCCCAACACCATGTTGAGGACCCACTTGGACTCTGTCTTCTCAGCAGGCAGCAGGCACTGCTCACTGCTGCCAAAGGAAACAGCAAAATGTTTGTCAAGCAGCTGAAAAGTGACATTGCAAAGTGATGGCCCCAGGGTAAAAGTCACAGAGGGACTTGGTGGCAGCAGCATTGCAGTGGTGAAGTTTTAGCTCCCCTCCACAGCCTGTGCAGTGTGGGTGCCTGGCTTTCCTTGCATGTTGCCTGGGACTGGTTGCAGTGCTCAGGGGCCAGCACAGCAAGCACATGGCACTGCCCACCCTGGTAGGGGGAGATGTGCTGCATGGTAATGGTGGGTGGGAAGGGCAACGCTTCTTCCACTGAGCTGAGTGCCTGAGCCTGCTCTCACACACCGACCCTGAAGCTACCTCCAGAAGACTGTAGTGGTCAAAGCACTTCTCAGGGTTTTACTTCTAAACCCCTTCTGCACAATACTGAAAAGGGATTCTGACCCAGAGACTCTCCTCCACTAAAAACTCGAGCTGCCAAGCTACAGATTTCAGGGATTCCTTTTGAAACTCTTCCACTTCGTACAAAGCAATTAAATATTCATTGGCACAGGGACTAGGAGTCGGCCTGCTGGATGAACACCCCCACCCCAAGCCACAGAGCCCTTTTCACTCCCATCCTCTGAATATTTAATCAGATGATACAAAGCAGAGCGGCTTCAGCAGGGGAGCCTGGGAGAGACCCAGGCAGTGAGACCCCCTGATCACGATACACAGCAGAGAGACCCAATCCCAATCAGGCAGATGAAGGATTTAAACGTTCGGCTCAGCATGGCTGTGAGCATGTTAGCTATTCACAACGGAGGATGTGACACTTCCTTTCTCTTCTCTCCCCTGTCCTGTCTTTTATGCCAGTTAGATGTGGTTTAAGCACCTCAGAGTCCAGCAGGAAGACAGGATGAGGAATGCTTGGTTTGTGTTCTGAAAACTGTACAAAATGAAAGGATGAAAATTTGATGAGAAGTTTTTCAGTCATTCAAACACCTCTCTTAATAATTCAGATGTTTGATTTGCTCCTTCAGTATGCAGGAAGGATTAATGCACTTTGGAGATGATATAGAAACTTTAGTTTTCAGAAAAGGAAAAAAGCCTCAGATTTAGAAAGAAAATCCCACAATAGTATGACACTATTATGCAAGCTTCCGTCCTCATTCTCATAACTGGTGACTGGCACGGGCTTTGCAGGGAAATTTCAGCATAGAGAGATACTTTGCATCCAGCCTCTAGTAAATGAAGTTCACAGTGGAAATGCTGACAGGCTGTGATCAAAGCAGCACCCTCAGGTGTTGCTGTGATATACTGCTTGCTTACTAAAACACAGCAGTTCAAACAGCCTGCCTATATTTAATTGGGATATACAGTATTTCCAGATCCAAGAGCTCAACACCAAAGAGGGTTTCTCTCAGGTCCTTCACTCTGCATTGTTCTGCTGCTTCCTCAGAAGAAAGATACTTAGGATCCCAAGTTTTGGGGTTTTGTCTGGAACAAGGATGTAGGACTACCCACAGCATTGCCTTGAATTTTATAGGGCACTGCCCTGTGAGCTCTCAAGCACTTACCTGCTGCTTCCACTGAGAAGACCATGCTCTCCTCTTCACAGCTGTGTGGAGCACCTCTTCCCCAGTGGTGGCTGAACACCTTTACTTCAGTTGCATCAACTGTGTATGTGAAAAAGTGGCACTAACAGTAGACCATAATGTACTTTTGGTGTCTTTAAAGCGTTAACAACAATTCAAAACATTCATCCCTAGGGATACACCTGGAATATAAAATATTGACCTAAATGGTTAAAGTAGTTTGACAAAGTCCCCCAAATGTGGTTTTATAACAGGAAATATTGGGCAAACTTCATCTCATGCACTATTAGCCCTGCCTATTAGAAATATTTCCTTATGTGTAGAAAAGAACTTTAAACAAACTAGCACTTGCAGATGTAGTCACTATTTCCCAGTGTGTAACAGCTCAGTAATTTTGACTTTTTGAAAATTACCAAGTGCAACAAGGCAACATTAATGGAATAATCCCTTGATAAATTTCTCCTTTTAAACAATAATCATAATTTTTAAAAGCTTGCTTTGGATTACACTGAAGAAAAATGTGTCTTTAAATTGACTAATTTCCATTTAATTACATGGATATTAGTTAAAAACAGCTGAGCGGGCTGTGTTATTTTCTAATTGTGAAAATTCTCTCCCAGGCTGAACTCTTCGATGCCAAGTTTCTGTGCTGAGCACATTTTTACGGTCTAGTTATAAACCCTAGAAAAACAAGGTTTATAGGAAATGTTGACACAACCTTAACTAAAGTGGTGCTAGCTGACACCTCTATATTTTCAATTTGGAGATTTCTACTGGGAAAATATAAACGCTAATGCAGTAAAGGAAGCCAACTATAATAAAACCCTCATAGTCTTCCTGTTCACCCCATGAAGACCTACTTCAAAAAAGCACCAACTCAAACTGGAGATGAGTTGAAGTTAACTGCGTTCCTCTGAGGGTACTAAAAATTACCTGCAGGTAGTTCAGCCCGATGGTTACTTGCAAGACTTCAGTTTGGTCAAAGCCACGTGAACAGACATTAAAAATTTCTGAAAAGAGAATGAGAATGTGCATAAGCTTAAAAAAAAAAATAAAAGGGAGTGCTAGGCCATTTATATCCTTCCTAGCAAAATATAAAAAAAGGGAAAATAGATGTTATGGATTGTGGTGAAACAAGTACACATGGGGGAAGAATAAAAAGATGGCAAGGGAAAAGTGACATTAGCTTTCTTACCTCTGTCTTTTAAGTTTAGCTCACCTAAAATCAATAAATAAAGGAAGGGTAGAGGCCTCTGCTTGCCTTCCTTTTAAAGGTGTTCCCACAGATTCCTGAGCCAAGTGAGATTAGGATGATTGTTGGGCTCTGGGCAACCTGATCTAGTTGAGGATGCCCCTGCTTACTGCAGAGAGGGTTGAACTAGATGCCCTTCAGAGGTCCCTTCAAACCCAGACCATTCTGTGATTCTGTGACAGCTTTAAAGTCTTGGTGAGAGATCTCAAAGTAGCAGATCCTGCCTCAAGAATGAAAACTGATCATGTTAGTGATATACCAGAAGTGATATATCATGAGATAGTGTTGGAAAGGGGGTGTAGGGAAAAGTGGTCATCTCAGAACTCAAATTTGAAATTCATAATGAAAAATGTTTAAGGGCAAATTGTGCTGACCCATCCTGACTGCCTTTGGTGATGAGATGACTGGCTCTGGACATGAGGGGAGTACAATGGATGCCATTTGTCTTGTTTTTACCAAGACTCTGAAGACTATTTCCCCACAGCATCCTTGTAGCCAAACTGAGGAGATATGTACTGGATGAACTGGGGAGACAGGGATTGGGTGCTTGGACTCAAAGATATGTGGTAAATTGGATGCATCATCAGTCTCAGAGGGTAGCAGCCAATGGTTCACAGTCTCATTGGTAACCAGTTCAGTGGTTTTCTGGATTTGACAGTGATGCTGATACTGTTTAGATCTTCCTCAGTTACTTGGACAGTAATCTATAATGCACTCTCAGCAAAATTTGCAGATGATGTCAAACTGGGGACAGTAGTCAATAGGCTGGTGGGCAGAGCTGCCATTCAGGAGGGTCTTCACAAGCTGGAGAATGGGCCATGAGGAAAACTCTTGAAGTTCAACAAAGGGAAACACAAGTCCTGCACCTGGGCTCAATTAACCTCATGCAATTAAACAGGCTGGAGGGAATTGGCTTCCTGGTGTCTCACCAGGAAAGGAGTGAGCAGTTCTGGTGAATAATGTGTTGAACATGTCAGCAGTGTGCCCTGTGGCAACAAAGGTTCATCTGCATACCAGGCTGTATTAGGCAGGGCAAAGGAAGTGACTTCTCCCCTTGACACTCATGAGACCTTGCATAAAATAATGTGTTCATTTTGGGGTCCCCTAGTACAAGACAGACAGTGATGAAATGGTGGAGTCCAGGTGGTCAGCAGGAGGTGAAGCACAAAGCCCAGAAGGTGAGGTTGAGACAACTGGCTTTGCTGAGCCTGGGGAGGAGAAGGAAAAGGAGAAACCTTGCTGTTGTCTTCAATTTCCTAAGGAGCAGTTGTAGAGAAGATGGGACAAACTCTTCCTGAAGCTACACAGCAGAAAGATAAGAGGCAAGGCAAACATCAGAATGGGAAATTGCAATTAGGCATAAAGGAGAAAAATTCTCAGTGAGAATAGCTGAACAATGGCCAGGTTGCCCAGATAAGTTGTGATAATTATGGTCTTAGAGATACTCAAAGCTCAGCTGGACAAGTTCACCCTGCTTTGAAGAGCAGGTTCAGCAAGGTGATGTCCAGAAGACCTTTTCAATCTGAATGGTTCTGTTTCTTTTTGCTGTTTAGAGACCACTCTGACTTGCTGGTTCAAGAGAGGGGTGATGAAACCAAGAGTTTCCAGTATCACTTCTGGCATTTACTGGCTCAGCAGTAAAGGAGCAAGTGGGATGGTGGCACTCTGAGCAGCAGCCTGCTGGATTTCAGATGCCATTCAGATTCCTCTTTCAGACAAAGTGGCTGCTGATGAAGCTGGATACTTGCCTGCTTCTAAGAGCCCAGCCCTCTCTGTTTTTAAAGAAAGGCATGCTGAACTCCCCAGCAATGTCAGAAAGCATGAGCTTGGCTTTTCTTTGGTTGATATCTTACCTAACCTTCACCTCGTCAGAGGTAAACGCTAGAAAAGTTATGTGAAGAGCCAAACTGAAACATCCTGGTAAAAAAATGCAAAACACATTGACCTTGTCTTAGACCTGTAATGACCTACCCTTCTAGAGCTGTGACCCCCTCTATTTCATGCATTTAACAAACTGTAGTCCTTGGATTCGGTGAGACGCTTGCTGCTTTTATCATTACTTCAGTGTTTAGTCTAATTGTCTATTAAGAAGGTAATTTGGGCTACACCCCAATTAAGCTCAGACATACCTAACCTTTTGCAGCTCCCAAGAGACCTCTCACTAAGGTATCTCTGTAAGCAGAAGAGCTTTGGATGGTATTTTTTGTTTTAACCTTGCTAACATTTCAGCAATTTATACAGTTTCTGCCCACTGCCTCCTTCTTCTCCTGTTTTTGGTTCTGTTTTGTTTTGCTGTGTTTTGTTTTCCTCAAAAGGTTTCACAAGATGTCACAGTAACCTTGGCAAAAAGAGAAAAAAAAAGTCTACTTTAAGGTTAAATCTGAACTTCTGTAGTACAATATTTTAAAGTTTAAAAGAAAGATAGTTAAGTTCCAGTATGTACCTGTCAGTACTAAATGATCATTCATTTCCTGTGAATTGGGAATAAAGGAATAACACACATCTGGTGAGCTAAGACATGTTGCTTATTTCTTTTTCTTCTCTGAGCCATATCCTTTGCCAGCTGCGAGACATCACCAATGCAGAACCTCCAAATACCTTTGAGGGAAATTAAAACAAAGGAACAGAGGGTTGTAAGGGACCCCCCTGTGTCTCCAAGCCCAGTCTCCCCATAGCCCCAGGCCACATCATGCGATGCCTTTCATCAGCTGTTCACACTCCATCTTGTAACCTCTCTTGTGCCCTTACATTTGCACTGGAACTCTGCTGTCTCCAGCCCCAGTTGCTCAAGTGGCTAGACAATGGTTTCCAGTTAAAATGGACAGTTTATGCCCATTTATTCTTGTGCCAACGCTGTACTTGATCTTCAAAAAAATCTTTTCCTTCCTTGACGTTTAACCTCCTGGTTAAATGCAATAGCATTCCATATCAGCTTTTGTTTTGCTGCACTAAATAAGCCAAGCTCTTCTGGCCTTCTTATGCAAAGTGGGCTTTCCCTTCTCTATCATCACATTACCTCCTTGCTGCCCTTGTTCCCAGGTCATCTTTGGCCCACTGTGTTATTGCTGGACATGGTGTTCCAGACAAGGTCTCACCCACTCATTTCATTAGTTGCTAACCATATTCTTGTGTGAATCATTCCAGAAGATGATGTGCTAAAAGGGTGTGCATCACCAGATGTACTACGTATATTGAGGACAATCCAATTATGAACATCCTTCTCTCCTTTAATGTAGTATTTCTAAATGTCAGGTGGTTGCAAGACAATGGGGTACTCATGATGGATCCTAAAACACACATTAAAGCCTAGAAAAGCAGGTATGAAAACAACAGCCATGGAAACAGTCACCAGATAAAAAAAAGTCCAAGGGGGAGGTGAAGTAGGATTTATTACTGCACTGCAATGGATGATGAAGGAGGTGATTAGAAATTAACTGTCAAATTCAATTCTTATACTCTCCTGGCATGAAAAACACTTGAAACGTAACGATACATATTTACATGAATAAAAATCTCAGCCTGTGGCATTTCCACAACATCTTCCATTTGAAAGCATCAAGGATGGCAAGTGAAATTTACTTTATGCTATAAATACTGTTTGCTTCCTGCATATCTCCAAGTCAGAACAAAAGAAAAATGTAATCAGAATGATTAAGTGGAGAAAAGAAGACCCTTTGCATTTTCCTCCACAGTCTGCTCAGCTCTTGAGGAACATAATGTAAAAGTTTAAATTTTATGTTCTCATTGTTCATTTCCAAGGCATGACCTGAATAAAATCCTTGAGGAGGTGAAAAAAAAAATACAACCCCCACCCAACAACTCAAAAGGTCTTATTGATTGAATGTTAGCATATGGCCATTTATAGAATAGAATTTAAATAGATATATTGTTTATTATTGTACTAAAATAACAAATTTCTTCAGTCTTTCACAGCAGCTCCAGAAATTGAGAGTCTTTCATGATTCCTGCCAGCACTGAGCTGTGCCCCAGTAGAGTAATTTTCTTTAGTATCATACACCACATAAATATCATAGTTTTACCTGATGGTAATGAATCTTAGAGGCAAATAGGTTTTGTTGTTTGGTTTCCCCCCCAGTGCTTTCATATTATATTCATAAAGGTATGAGGGCAGCTTGAATCATGAAACATTAAGCTGAAGGCAGCATTTGGAAGAGACCTGAATGGGGACCTTCCCGCTAGATTAAATGTAATGCTCTCCTTGCAGAAAATGGCTAACTTGGCTGCACACAGGAGGTTAGCTCAAGTGCTCTGCTAGCTTTCAGAGAGAAGAAATTGTGGTTTGTGCAATTTTGCTTTATGTAAGAAGCAGATTCCCAGGCATTGTTCAGATGCAGTTGCATTAGGCAAAGTCTTTGTACCTCTTCTGCCCTTTGTGGTTCTCCAGACGCACAAGCATCGCCTTTCTGCATGTAAATCTCGGTGTGTTTTGAAGATATTTTCCCTCTGTGACCTGTCTATTGGGCTGGCTAAGGCTCAGATTACAGTGGATTTCAATGGACATTAAGCACATGCTGGTACTTTTTCAAGCAGGAATGACCTTTTGAATTTGGAGCTGTAAAATGCAGCTACTGTGTTTACTCAGTTGAGGGACCAATCATGCTCTACAGGTCTCATATTCTCAGGTTGGTTGTAAAGCTTTTTGTTTTGCTTATACTATGTTCTGGGATTCGAATTTCTCACCCTCCTGGGGTCACTGCCTGCGTGAGACTCTCTTGAAAAATACACCAGATTCAGTCCTAGTTCTGCACTGGTCACATCCTAATCCCTGGTAACAGACAAAACTCAGCTGTACTGAGAACAAGCTGCTGCACGAGATCATCTTTTTAACTCCAATACCTCAAATGAGGCTATTTCAGGAATTGAGAACAATTCTCTTGCAGCACCAAAGTTTATATAGCCAACATAAACAGACCTATGCCTGCTTCATGCCAGGGAAGGGGGGGGTGCAGATATTTCTTTTGCTACCAACATAGGTTCTTTTACTTGAGTAGTATTTTTGGCAGCTGCTGCCATATTTAACTTCCCACAACGGCACTGTTTATTTAAGGCCAATATAAAACATCTCTGGCCCTTCTCTAGGATTGTTCAGTCCCTTGGTTGACTTTCATGTATCCTTTTAAGCACATTTTTTGCGGTGCCTTTGGAATCACTGCTCAGTGCCTTTAGACAAAATGCTTCCAAACAATGAAAACTCCATCTTAGCAAGGCAAGGAAATAAGCTGGGCCAGCTACACCTCTGCACGTGGATTTCACTACTTGCTGCACACCCTGCTCTCACAAGTAGTTCAGAGTAACAAAATACCTACCAGATATCTACTTAGCAAACACCTTGTCACTGACAAAGATCAGCTGTGGTTCCTTAGAGGGTACAACAGCGTGGTGGTGCTCTGCCTAATGCATACTTGAGCTTCTGCTGATCATTCTGAGCAAGGTTCCACTGTTTTCTTTTATCAGACTGCCCAGGTCTGATTTTTGCTCTCTGCATTTTTACGGTATAGAAAATGTATTTGCAGCAATAAATCTTTCCCAGCTTTGCATGTGATTTTACATCACATCTCTGTAGCTGTAAAAATAAGTTTCAAATCCTTATAGGAAGTTTACTAGGTCCTTAGAGATAACGGCTTATGGCCAGGCAACATGGTCTCAGCTTTCTGCAGAACATAGTTATTTTTCACCCACGATTTCAGGCTGAAGCCTTCTTCTCTCTGTGAGTGCAGTGAAATCATTTCTACTTGTACCTGAAACATGTAAGTTGCTGGTCTCTGGCTTTGCATATGCTGGAGTAGAACTGTGTTACAACCACAGCCACTGCCTAATAAAATCCAGCTGCTCTGCAGCTGCCACAGCTTCTGATAAGCCAGCAGAGGCTGCCCTCCATAGATCTCTGTGGCCACAGCCATAGGAGATCTCATTCACAGAATCACAGAAACATTCAGGTTGGAAAAGACCCTCAGGATCACCAAGTCCAACCAAGAACCCTGCTCTACAAAGTATCCCCTAAACCATATCCCCAAGCACCACATCCAAATGACCAGGGTTGGTGACTCAACCACCTCCTTGGGCAGCACATTCCAATGCCTCTTTCTGTGAAAATTTTTTTCCTACTGTCCAGCCTAAACCTACGCAGTTGCAGTGTGAGGCCATTCCCATTCAGGAGCACCCTGGCCATTTGGGGTTGGATGGCTCAAGCAGGTAATGCTTCTCCTGCCTCCCAGGGACAGCTGGGGAATTCACTCTTTATTTTTCTTGCCTGTTGATGCAAATATGTTGGAGATGGCCTTATAGAGGCCTATCTGCATCCTGCCTAATGTTTCTCCCAGATGTGCTATTTCTGCCCAACAGTATTTGCTGTTGGTGTTTAGGTAAAGCTCTGGCTCTGAACGCTCAGAGCTCCTGGCCATGTTCTTCTACTGTTTTCCCCAGGTGAAAATACCATCTGTTACTCTAGTACCCTCACCACCACCATTGCTTCTTTCCTGTATTTTCCAATGAAGCACTGTGGGTGCCAAACACAACCCAAACAGCTATCTGCAGAAACAGTGTCTCCCAGAGGTGGTGCAGAATGTGCACAAACATGCACTCTGTTTTCCTAAGGACACCTGCCAGAATCCTGCTGATGCATCAAGCATAGGGAAAATATTTGGCACAAGCCACATCTCCAAAGATTTCTCTCTGTAGGTGGTGGAAAATATTCCTTTATAAACATACTTATTTCATCTTTTGGGGTTCTCCCTAAATAGGTGAATTATTCTGTCATTCCCTGCTGCAGTGTCCAACAGGCACAGCCACTCATGGTTTCTCAGAGCACTTACCCAGTCCCATTTTAGCTCCTGCCTCAAGGTGAGTGCTGTGACCTGTTGTCATGCTGCACTCTCTCTGCTCTGATCTGTGCTTCTCAGAGTTTCATTTTCCCCCAGAAGACTCCCCCTAATTCTTTTTCAGTTTTTTTAAGTCCTTGGACTTCTCAACAAATGCATCTTCTTAATGGCACTAAGATTTTTTTAACCCACTAACTGTTACTGCTTTCACCAGTGCACTCACAAATTGTGCTGTGACATGGCTAGGATATTAATAAAGAAAGCATTAGTTTGCTCAGGAAGGACAGGCAAGATTAGACAGAATGAGATATGCTGCTCTGCACTCAAAGGTACAGATGTGTGTTGGGAGATCCAGAATCTGAAGGAAGTTGCAATCACTAAGAAAGAAGGGGAAAAGAATACAACGGCTTTGATTGTGAGGATGCAAAATATCAAACAAGGGAGACCTGCAACTTTTTGTGTCCAAAAAGCAGAATCAACCAAAGGGCATGATTTAATATTAATGAGGAATTAAAAAAATGTCATTAATTAGTGAAAGAATGCAGAAGAACACTGATGTCCAATGAGTTCCTGCAATTACTGGCAATGTTATTTGAAAAAGTGGAGGAAGGAGTCAGAAAATGGACTTTTCCAGATTTGATGCTAAGCAGTAAAGAATTATGTGACAGTGTGAAGGTGAAAGATAGCATGTGTAAGATTAACCTTGGAGTTACTGGGTATATGATCCTTGAAAAGGAAATGAAGATGAGTAAAAAAGGTGATGGACTAGAAGTGCAGAGGCTTCAATAAACTAGGTAGCTGTTAGCTAAGTGAACATAAGCATTAAAGACAGCTGTAAATTCCTCAAAGGGATGTTTCTAAGGACAGTAGTATATATTATTCCACATCAGAGAAACTACAGATAATGTAAAAAGGTGACCAACTGGTTAAGCTGTGATCATTCATAATATATGCCCAAAGGAAGTAAAATGAAACCATATTACTCAGGGCATTGAAATAAAGGAGCCTGATCATGGAGGACCAAAATCTGTTCTTTGTCTTTTCTGATTATTCTGGGTTTCTTTCTGATCCAAAATCAGATGCAAAGAGCAAGACATGTGAGGCCAACAAGTTCAGCAGTAATGAGGATGAATCCAAAGTGATGGTTTCTGCTTAAAGAAGATGGAAAGCTATACAGTCAAGAAGGCTGAAGCAGATAATTTTGCATCAGCTTTCACTCAATCAGCTCTATCCAGCTGCACCAGCACAATGATTGCAGGGCTTAGAACAGAGAGTAGGTTAAGGTTAGGTGCTCTGAGATCAGTTGCACCTGCTCAGTAAACTCCACCTGTGGGTGGCACAAAACCTTGGTTAGAAAACTCCATCCAGAACACAGCCTAAACAACAGAGAGAAGACAGGAGGGAAAGGAGGCAAAAAAAGGTTTGGTTTAGCTTAGAGCAAAATTTTTAATTTCAGCATCACATAAAACTTTCTAGTGGCAAATTAGTAGAGAGCTGAATTAGACTGTTTGTGAGTAGGGAACTAAGAGAATTTCCATCCCCAGAGGTTTTTAGGAACAGCTGAAACAGACAAGTGTCAAAATTCACCTAGAAATATATTTTGCTATTAGTGGGTAACATGGTGGGCTGCCTGATCTCTTGATTATCCTTCTAGCCATATATTCCATTTTCTGGAACTGTGCTCCATTTATCATTCAATTTTGCAGCTTGTTCACATGCTCCCTTTGGGGTGGTTTATTACTTAGAAGCCTAAATCATACTTGTTTATCACTTCCTTTCTGTGGGTTTTTAGTGTTAAAATGATGGTCCTGCTTTGGCCAGTATACCTCTGTCCTCTTCCACATCTGTCCCACTTGCTTTCAACTTTATGCTCCATGCATATTTGATCAAAACATTTTCTGCTGATCCTAACAAAAAAAAAAAAATCCTCTGAACTGGCAGTTCTGTCATTGCCCTTTTCATTCCTGCTGGGCCCACTTCCTGCCACTTGGAAACTCTTACACACTCTTATTCTTATTTAGCATTTCTTTCCCCATGTTGCCTGTACAGAATACAGTTCCACAGACTGTTTGGAGAGACTGTAATTCATAGCATCAGTCTAGATTAACTCCTTTTACATGGTCAAACCCCTCCTAAGTGTGGTAAATAAAATTAGGGAGGGAGAACTGGATCATTGTTTCTGTTCTTAACTATGCTATTGTTCCTAGGTAGATGATACTGAACAGGTACTTGCAAAAAAAAAAAAAAAAAAAAGAAAAAGAGTATTTTGAGATCATACTAATGGTAAGCACATTCAAAATTTCAAGCTGTGGGTGTCTGCCCTTCAAAATGTAAAGAGGAGGATGTTTAGAAGAATGAAGGGTGGCAGCAGGAGCACAGAATGTAAATTCATGGCATAGGGGCAGATTTTGTTCAAGGTAACAAGGTAAGAAAGAGAATCAGGAGGACTTGGTGACTGAGGCCAGTTCCTCTTTTCCTTAACCCTTCTTAGTGGTTCATTCCTGGGGATTTTGACTTGTGTGCACTCTCCCCAGCAGCAGAGTTCATATGTACTTGATTACTCACACAGCAGAGAATTTAACCACGAAACCCTCCCATGTGAGGGATTAGCTGAGGGCAAAGTAGGGCTCTTAAACCCTTAATGTACATATAGTCATGACAGCAGAGTTTGATTCAACTCAAACATTTCACTTAGCAAAGTACAGATCGAATTTGAACAATTTTAAAGGTGCCATAAAGGAAGGGGTGCTCATTTCACATAGCACATAGTGTCCCTGAGGGGCACAGTGAGCAAACCCTGCTTGGACAAAAACTAAACCATTGCTTCTCCTGCACACCATTCACCTTCTGGTGCTTGCAATTGCTATGGACACATCTTCAAATTCTATTACAGCTCACACAGAGAAATGAGGTTAGTGATGCAAGGTTGTATTTCAGAGGCAGAACATGCTGTTTGTCTGCATTAAGGTCAAATTTAAGCATGACAAGTTCTCCCTTTTACAACCTGCAGAGATAAAAAATAACTTCTTTGTAACGTCATGCAAATGCTCTTTGAGAAACTAGTGACACCTTTTGCACATTGTAACAGTTTCTCCACTGACCATGGTTTTCAGGCTTAATTTTTATGTTTACTATCAGCCACACAATTCCAGCTGACAGATGATTTCATTTTTTTGCTACATAAACCAATTTTACATCAGTGTAGTTCCAGTAACTGGGGCTGCTTGTGCCACACGCAAAGCACCAAGACCTTTTTCTATTTCCTTTAGGTTTATTTTCCTAAAGTTCCTGGGCCAGATTCTTTGTTCATTTAATTTTTCTCAGTTGTCTTCAGTGGTGACTTACTGTATTGGCAGGCAAAATTTGCCCTTTATCATCACAAGTTAACTTTGAAATGAGTCAGTTACAACTTCTGCTCTTGTTTATGGAATCTTTCCACTGGGTTGAACATTCTGAGTTCTTTTCCCTACGGGTAGCCATGTGATTTGCTAAAATAATTTGTGTGAAATTGCAGGCCCAACTTGCAAGACAACTGCCTACAAATAATTGCTG
This sequence comes from Indicator indicator, assembly GCF_027791375.1. Classification (NCBI taxonomy): domain Eukaryota; kingdom Metazoa; phylum Chordata; class Aves; order Piciformes; family Indicatoridae; genus Indicator; species Indicator indicator. The sequence goes on from NC_072029.1 coordinate 10,942,720, forward strand.
GTGTTAAGAAACCTGGTTGATACATTTTATGTGATGTGATAAATTACTGCTGCACTGCATTCAGGGTTTAAACTGAGAGTGACTCAGGTGGATGGTATGAACTGCTTTATCCACCAGCTAAAAATTTGTTCCCTTCTGCCTCACTTCAGCCTGGTAGAGAGGAGGAAGAAGCAAAGTAGACTCCTGACTGGTTCTGACTTCAGTACCACAGAAAACAGCCCCGCAGGTGTGTGCAGAGCCTGAGAAAGCGTGCTGCCATCACCCTGTTACAATTGCTCACAATTTAAAAGCCAGGCAGCAGCAGGAACAGGAAGAGAAAAGGTCACAAGAGGACAGCGTCCATGGCCAGCATCAGGTTTCAGAGTAGGGACCATAAAGGGGAAAATGAAAAACATTTGGACTTAATTAAGGCACTAATCTGGAAAAATGAAGAACAGTTGAAAACTGCAGAGTTGGGGCATTGTACAAACTTCTTTTCTTGATTGCAAAGTAACCTTGCAGTAGCTTCTGCTACTGAGAATAAGGAAGGTAGAGGTCAGTACAAACTGTGGCTCCAAGGTCTAACCTACAGCACTGGTTTTTATAGTACAGTAGCATCAATAAAGGCAGAGGAGGGAGCACAATAGGAAAGGGGTCTGGGGAAATGACATAGACTGCTTAGAGCTTTGCTCCTCAACAGATTGTACTTTCACATCTTTCAAGAGATGTATTTCTCCTGGAAGGAGCTTTTCAGTTTTCATCCTAAATTTTCTGCTAGAAAATTCTCCTTGTGCTTATATGTAGTATATAAATAGCAGGTAAATCTTGAGTTATATAAAATAACATTTTGGATAATATGCACATATATTTGCTTGCATTTATCTCAAAAGAAAAAAAAAAAGATGATGAGGACAGCTGCACAAAATTTTGAAAGAAGACAAGATGCTGGGGAAGAATTGAGACTGTTCAGCCTGGAGAGGAGAAGGCTCAAGGGAGACCTTAGAGCTGCATTTCAGTATCTGAAGGAGTCCTACAGAAAGGCTGGGAAGGGACTGTTTATAATGGCTTGTAGCAATAGGATGAGGGGAAATGGTTCAAACCTGGAGCAGAGTAGATGTAGGCTGGACATAAGTTCTTTACAATGAGAGTGGTGAAATACTGGAACAGGCTGCTCTGGAACGTGGTTCAGGCCCCGTCCTTGTAGACATTTGAGATCAGTCTTGATGTGGCCCTGGGCAGCCTGATCTAGTTAGAGGTGCACCTGCTGACTGCAGCAGGGTTGGACAAGATGAGCTTTGAGGGTTCCTTTCAACCAGATGCAGTCTGTGAATCTGTCCCTTCTACCCCTTTGCCAGGCTTACTTACACTAGAGCTTTAATTAGCATAAGGCGGGGGTATCCAGCTGAATTCCAGTCCTCCATGTTTTGTCACTAGTGTGGATACAATAGTGCTGAAGAACAAAAGGAAGGGACTTTCTTACACTCAGGGTCCTGTCCATACTTCAACATGAAAAGCACATGAGAAAAACTATAGTTCTGGGTATCCCTGACAGGGAGACTCTGCAAATGCTTGACCTCAAAGGCTGTCCTTTAAACCGCTGTACATCGGCACAGCTATTCATCCGAGTAATGCAGTGCTGCTCACCACAGCAGTGGTATAAATTTACCCATTAGGACTTGTATGCACATGCATGAGGTTATTGAATATGCAGGGATCCCAGCTAGATGAGGGTCAAAAGGGATGTGGCATGTCTAAATGAATAATTCCTCTTTTTTTTTTTTTTTATGGCCAAAACAAAGACTAAGAAGTATATCCTGTCTATGTGCAGAGACCATGGCAGATTTGCAGCAAGGCTGGGTAGGCATCTTTTCTGTCAAACTTTCAAGCCTAGGATTAAGGACAGAAGGATGCTCATGAGTAGGAAACAAAAGGGACAAAGCAATTATTGCTTTATAGCAGCATGAAACTTTTTTCTACTCTAATTTCCATCTGCAATTCCTCCGCATTGCCAGTTTGAGGACTCCCACTGTCAGATCCTTATATACAGAAAACTGGCTGCATTAAGAACAGAATGATGTTGTGTCTCCATCGGATCTGGGGCCAGTCTTGCACACACAGCCCTGTCTGGAGCAGGCAGGTTGTGTCCCAGCCTTTCTCTGCCTCACCAGATGGGTTTGCTGCTGTCTTCAGCAGAGCTCCTCGGGTCTCCTGGAGAAGCTGCCACTTCCTTCTGTCTGTGAAGACCCTGCCCTTGGAGGGGTGAGAGCCTCCAAAGAGCTCAGCAAACAGCCAAGGACTAGATTAAGTGCTGTTGATATGGGAGACAGTTAGGAGGAAGGTCAAAAGCCATCAGCCCTTTTGTAAAGAGTTAAAAGCACCTTTTATCCTTTTCTAAAAAGAAAATCAATGCTAAAATTTTAACTATGCACAGGGTCTCCAAAAGTACCTGCAAGTCTTAAGAACTGGTGAGGCCTCACTGCTAGGGAAGACAAAGAATTGAAATGGTTTAGTGGTCATGGAGGTGGGTGAGTTGGGTGTAAGGTTGGACTCGATGACCTTAGAGGTCTTTTCCAACCTTAATGATTCTGTGATCTAGGGGTATGACCCTCAGTCCAGATTTGCCTTCAGCTGAGTGGGAGACCCTGATACTCCTATGCACTGCTTTGCATGCAGCTGTCTGGGCAAACCAGTTGTAAACTGTACACAGCAAGCTGCTCAAATATCTGATCATAGCCTGCATCTATTTTGCATCATAACTGTAATATGTAAAGACAAGGTAGTGCAGAATCAAAGCAACCTCTTGCTCCCTCCCACAACATCCAGGAAAAGGACAGAGCAGTGATGTTTACTGAGGTAAAGACTTATATCATAACTTGAGATTATTACTGGAGAAAAAATACTTGATTTTCTTAGATTTCAGCACATTTTTGATAGAAATATATGCTATTTGGTAAGGAGACCTAGAAGTTTGTGGCTCTCACATTCAAGTTCCTTCTAAAAATGGCTGTGGCATGCAGTAAATAGCACAGTTGTTCCTTTGCAAAAGTCTGTGCCTGCAGTGGTATGAAAATAAAATCCCACATCAAAGAGTACAGTACAAGTTAGCCCTGACCCACAGACAAAGGAGATTTATGCCAGGATGTGTGGGGCTTTTTTCTAAGCGCTGCTTTTCCATTTTGTTCTCTCTTAATTGCAAATATTTTTCTCTTTTCTTGCTTTCCCATCACTGGTTAAACGTGTTCCCTTTCAGCCATGGCAGAGACGTAATGAAAACCCCCAAAACTGCAATTGAAGAGATGATTGCATGGTTCACTGGAAGCTGGTAGAGGTTGTTCTACTATCATTTAAACCAGCTTTATGCTGATGGAACACCTCTGGGTGAAATCCAGGTCTTTTTTGAACTCAGAGCAAAGACTGACTCCAAGGACAGCCAAATGAAATCACCTTACAGAGAAAGCATTGGAAATACCTTTGTTATTTACACATTTGAGTTAAGCCAAGTGATCTAACTGTTTATGAATTTCAGTAACATTAAGTCCCAACAGATGCCATGAAAGTCAACTGAGTTAATCTTGTTTTACATATGCAGGGCTGGAATCAGGATTTTTTTTGCTTATTTAAGTGGAAGAAGTGAAACCAAAGGTTTTTATTTACAGCTGAATAAGGATGTAAAACCCAAACTAGACAGTGGGGGAAAGGAGGATTACAGTGAAGTTCTCTAGAGTGTCCAGGCTACTAGGGAGCAGCTTCTGTTGCCACTGCCTCTGCCAGCCTGTGTAGTTACATGCCATCCTTTTGTTTCTTTTCCAAAATCCTCACCAGGGAAGTTTCTGCCTTTTCTTATCTTACCTTGCTCACCCAGAATGTCACCAAGAAGGTTTTCTACACCTTTTTAGCTCTGGAAATGGCATTTTAGTGTTTGTAAGGGCCACCTGAGTAAGACAGCTAGTTGACAGCTCACGGTTTTTTTTACCCTGTATTGCTCTCTGAGGCAAATTTGGCCATAGGTGCCAGGCAGTAATCATTAATGCTCTGCTGTGAGTGTGTAGACTGCTGCAGAGGTCCTGTCCTTCAGAAGTGATACATTTAGTTGCATCTAGGAGTCATTAAACATGAACATCCAGAAGGCACCACCAGAGCAAATGAAACAGAAGTGGTGCTCCCAAAAACCGGTGGACACAAATATCTCCCCTCCGATTTTGGAAGAGATGCCAGTTCCTCCTGTGTATACACCTGGTAGAGCAGCACTGCACAAAGAAACATCTCAATCTTCCATGGCAACAAGCCCAGAAGCTGATCTGCCAGCCCAACCTGGTTAACTCCTAGCAGGCAGTAAGTGGGGGGACTTACTCTTCCCAGAGAGTAAGAGCAAGATGTTTCTTCTGCATTGCAGACAACTCTGACACTGCTGCTCTGCTGCTGCAGCTCTTAGGTGACTTTTAGGACACAGGTTTCTATGAAATGTCTGTGTCTTTCTGACAATCTTCTATGACCTCCAGTCATCTGAATTTTGCTTCACCACCTATCCCAGGAGCCTTGATAGCTGTCTGAGTCCACAAGTATGTCTCGTATCACGTGCAGTGATTCCAGAAAAATACCTCTTGAGTCTTCACCTTCTTGCTCTTTCTCCATTAAGCTTATTCCCATGTCCTCAGAAGGCCTTTGAAACCACACTGCCAAACGTGCCTGTCTGCATGCCTGCCAGTGCATGTGTACTCTGACAGACACACTCATGGCACTCAGCAGCATCCCCTTACACTGCCCCTCAGCAGGTCAAAAGCAGCAAATCATTAGATGCTAGTGGAAGAATCGTGGGAGCTGTAAGTTTTAAGTCCTATTAGTAAATTCCTGTAGTTTCTGGTAGGCATCCTAGAATTCACCATTAAAAAAAAACCCTAATGGAATAGCTTAATGGAATACTGAAGGATTTGTTCATATAGATGCAGAGCTCTAAAGACTGTATGATTAACAAGAAAAGCATCTTGATCATGGGAAAAAAAAATAAAGGTGTTATGGGTGCACTTCTGTTCAATAGAGTTAATTACTGCACTTTTAATAAATGAATAAACTAATCCAATAGAACAAGCTCAAGTAGGCATATCCAGGAATTTCCCATTGATGTCCCCAAATGGCATGCTGGCTTTTTGCATTGTTCCTGTCCATTGTTTAGTAAAAAGAACTTCTAATTTTGTATACTTCAGTTTGTTCCAGTTAGGAGTACCCCTACAATAGCTTTGTTTCATTTTCTCTTCTGTAGAGAGAAAAGCTTGTATGCCAAAAATAAAAGCAACTCTTCTTCCATGTTCTGGTTTTGTACTCTGTGTGCTCTGACAGGCAGGGAGAAATTGAATGAAATCCAACAAGGATAAGTGTAGAGTCTTGCATCTGTGAAAGAGCAGCCCCATGACCAGTATAGGCTGGGGACTGACCTGTCTGAGAGCAGCACTGTGAAAAGGGAGTCCTGGTGGACAACAGGATGACCATGAGCCAGGAATGTGCCTTTGTGGCCAAGAAGGCCAATGGCATCCTAGGGTGGATTAGAAGGGATGTGGTTAGTAGGTCAGAGAGGTTCTCCTCTCCCTCTACTCTGCCCTGCTGAGGCCACATCTGGAATATTGTGTCTAGTTCTTGGCCCCTCAGTTCAAGAATGACCTCAGGGAACAGCCTGAAAGAGTCCAGTACAGAGCCACAAAGATGCTGCAGGGAGTGGAACATCTCCCTTGTGAGGAAAGGCTGAGGGAGCTGGGGCCCTTTAGCTTGGAGAAGAGGAGGTGACCTCATTTGTGTTTATAAAGATGTGTAGGGCAGTGTGGGGAGGATGGAGCCAGGCTCTGCTCAGTGATGGCCAGTGACAGGACAAAGGGCAATGGGAGGTTCCATGTGAATGTAAGGAAAAGCTTTTTCACTGTGAGGGTGACAGAGCCCTGGCACAGGCTGCCCAGAGAGGTTGTGGAGTATCCTTCTCTGGGAACATTCAAAGCCCACCTGGATGTGTTCCTGTGTCACCTGCCCTAGGTGATCCTACTCTGGCAGGGGTGTTGGACTGGATGATCTTTCAAGGTCCCTCCCAACCCCTAACATTCTGTAATTCTGTGATCTTGAATTTTACCAATGCAAACTCTGAGACACGATCTCTCTGCATGGGGGAAAGAAGTAGTTATTTATACATAGCACAGAACACGATCTTGTATGTGTTCCTAGCTAAATATATATATTAAAAAAGACAACTACCAACTCAGCATCTCCTGAAAAATTAACATTCTCAATTCAGTGACATTTTTCCATGTGCACCTTCACTTGGATTAGTATGCTATGCATCAACAGTTATTAGGTTTCTGCTTTTACCCTCCTGTTCCTAATTTTATGTTCGGGTTTGGTTTTTTTCTTTAATTATCATTGATTTCAACATAATTCTGACCACATTTTCAAGCCTAAAGCATAGAATTCATAAAAATAGTAAGCCATTCACATACATTGAACCTTTGTTTTCTTCTCAGATTCAACCATTTAATCTGCCCAAGGCTACACTTATGTCTTAAAAGCCTGAAAATTTTGTGCTGAGTGTCAGTATCAGTTAAATAGTAATGCTTTAAATAACCTTTTTGTGTGACATTTGGGAAAAACCTGGCAATAAAACTTCTTCCTTCCACGTGTAAATCAAACTCTGACTGCCTCATACACAGCCTCTCTTTCAGATGTGTAACACGTCCATCACGTTTTACCAACAGATGTGATGCTCTGATTCTCAGTGTGATGTAACATAAAAGATGGAATATGCATGCTTATGAATTAAAAGACAGTTGTTGTCTTTTTAAAGGAAAGAAGCAGCAGGGTATATGTTATCATTGTTGGCAAAGACAGCTTTACTGGATTATTCCTTCGATTGTAGTAGGAAACATTCAACTTTAAATATCAGTAAGTTCAGTGTGAACAAACGAACTACCAAAATACTTTTCTCACCAAAATTTCATCTATTCCAGTGTCCTATCTCCTAGCAGTTACACAGGGAAGAGTATTACAAGAAAAGAATATTTCAGGACTTATTTGGAATACTCTCCCACCTCCTGTCATTTGCAGCCTTGGGGCTACCTAATCCAGAGTTCCTTTTCTTGCATGTACTGCACTCCTTCCTCACACACTAGCTGAAATCAAATTATTAAATGAACACTTTTCTTTAGCTTTACTCCATGAGGTAGAAAATCCAGGTAGATTGCTTGTGCCTAACAAAAGTAGCCTCACTTAGTTCCCAACTGGCTCTGCTGCTCTGGAACCTGGCATGGGGGGAAGCAGCCATGGGAGACTTCACATCCCAAGAAGCCCTTGACAAGGAAACAACCCCAGTATTTTTCAAACAGAGTGCATCCTTCTCACACCTTGGGTGCATCTCCCACATAATGACCAGGACCCTTGCTATCCTGTACCACAAATATCACAAGTGTTCAGAGACCAGGCATCTCCTTTCTTCTCTCTTACATCTGCTAAGAAATTCAGTGAGTACATTAAATCTCCTTTCATTTATGATCTCATTACTATGTGAACTATAATTGGTAGGAATTCCCTAGGATATCCTGCATCCTTCTTGTGGCATATTTTTGCCCTTAACCCAGGAGACAATTTGAAAATGGTTCTATTTCTTTCTGTCCAGGACACAGATGTCTTGGCACAGGATTTGCACTGGAGAAGCACAGCTCAGTATTTCCAGCCTTTTCCTTCCTCTCACTGCTAGACTGCTCATGGCCAAGAGCTGGACTGTCACAGGCCTTATAAGCTTCTTTTCTTAACCTGGCTGCTTAAGGAAATGAGACATTTGCAATACTGCTTTTCAGTTGGGTTTTCATTCTGCCTGTCAGTGCCCTGACAGAAACACAGGAATCCACCAAGAAACTCCACCTACATCTGAAAGATGCAGAGGCTCAAAGAAAATTACCTTTTTACTGGGCTTGTGGCAATAAACAGGTAGGGGAGAACAGTGAGCTAAACCAGAGCCATTGCAGGGGATTACTGGACATACATTATGACATATTTTAGGTGGCAGCTGCTGCCTGATGAGCTGGCTCAGAGCATGCTACCTGTGGTACTGGTGTCCCACAAAGCTGGGAGCACCAGGATGGTCCTGAATGAGACAGATGTATAGGGAGTCAAGGTTCAGGAGTTTTAAGACTATTGGAATAACTTCTTTTATTGCCTTATACTATCCTTTTATGAACATACTGTTTTATGATGCTAAAGCTAAAGTCAGGTTTTGTGTTTGTGTAACTTTTCTTTCTTTCTGGGGGGCTAGAACACCTCTGCTATTAGGACAGGCTGAGGGAGCTCGGGTTGTTCAGCCTAGAGAGGAGAAGGCTCCAGGGAGACCTTGCAGTACCTGAAGGGGGATACAGGAAGGCTGCAGAGGGACTGTTTCCCAAGGTCTGAGGTGACAGGATGAGGGGCAATGGTTTGAAATTAGAGAAGAACAGGTATAGATTTGATGTTAGGAACAAGTTCTTTAGCATGAGGGTGGTGGAACACTGGAATAAATTGCTCAGGGAGGTAGTTGTGGCCCCATCCCTGGAGATACTCAAGGTCAGGTTCTGAGCAACCTGATCTAGTGGAGGATGTCACTGCTCACTGCTATGGGGTTGGACTAGATGAGGTCCCTTCCAACCCAAACCATTCTGTGATTCTATATGAGCACTGGGTTATTTTCATACATATCTTCTGAAATTAGTTATTTAATAAGTAAAATATGTAAACCAGCTTTGCTCACTTAAAGTACAGCTCAATTTTTAGCTTGGTGCATGAGGTTCACTGGGAGCTTTTTAATATAACGATGTACAAATAATACATGTGAAAAATAAACCACCAGTAAATATGTCAATTATGCAAAATAGTCAGACAATAAACTATGAAAATTCTTAGGCTTCTTCAACACTGATTATAAATGATACCAACTGATTTCATATGATATTAATCCTAAGAAGAGCAAGTAAAAAGAATAATACATTTGGAATGTTCTTAAACATACTGATTTCCTCAGGGTTTCAGAGGACAGCCTTTTGTTTAATCATATTTTTGGGCTGTTGCCAGGCTGTCACTATTCCCTAGGGCTGAATCTCTGGATGTCAGAGGTTCTCCCCTGGAGCTGCATCTACAGACATTAAAGATTCAGAGTTGTTACATACCTTAAGCTAGGAGAGACAGGGGACTTGGGTCTAATTACAGCTTATGCCCATTTAAGGTTCTTCAAGCTTAATGTGGAAGCCTTAATGAAAATGAAAATCAGGTCTTCAGTCACTTCAAATGTACTCACAAAAAAGGTTAAAATTCTGTTTAACTTCTTATCCAAGTCTTAGAAAAAGAGAGCCTTTTCACAACCACTGTGGCACTGCATGTTTCATCTGAAGTCTGCTGTTCAAAAATGGCAATTGATTTTTCCACATCAAGGGCACAATAGCAGAAGATCTGTGCCTCACTAATCCTTACAGACACACCTGCTAGCAACGAAAAGCTGACTATTTAAGTCAAATGGGACTGCTGGTGTTTAACTGTAGGACTTGCAGGGCTCAATTCCTTTGGCCTTGTCTTAATTTAAGAGCCAGAAATTATTTCCCCATGAGACTCCAAGGTAGGTCTTTGCCAAGGCCATGGGTCATTTGATGGCATCCAGAAGTTTACTCTAAACTTAGCTGGGGATGTGTCAATGTGATGAGGTTTCAGCTTGAGATACTTGATAATGACTGAAGCTGTTTCCCATGATTTTTCAACTCAGTTGGGGGTAGGAGCATATAAAATCCAAATATAATTTTCAGGGGTTTATTCCACATATCTTTTTTCCAGAAATGCAAGCATGTATGAAGTCCTGTGATTTCTCACTTCTATCTGCAGGCCACAGGGTTACTCATGGAAACAAAAAATAAAGCTGCCATGTGGATGCACTGCTATGAAAAAAAAAATACTACTAATTAAATGTGGAGTAAATGACTATGATAAAACCTCTTGGTAATGTGCCTGGCCACTGTGGGACAAGAGGTCACACTTCACGTGCCAAGAATGACACTGTGGTGCTACAGGGGTTTGAGAACCAGTCAGAGAGTCAGTTCTCTAGTTCAGTGACCTTACTTCAGTGGGAACTGTATAAACACAGAAGTCAACCAAATAGCTTTAGATGTATTTATAACTCTCTTGTGTAGTGAAGTACACTGAAGACAAGGGATGTAGAAATTACAGATTGCCAGTAATGGTAAAAGAAAACAACAACAAACACAACTTTAAATATACATTATATAGAGTAGACAAGAAAAAGCCCTCCAACTTTCCAGGGAAGACTGCCAAGAGCTCAGTGACACTAGCTTTTCCATACCAGCATCCATTTCCAGTCTGGTTTGCCTCTAAGAGGAGCGTCCTTCTTGTTTAAGTCTGGGCAGAACAGATTGGCTGGGGTCCTTCAAGAAACCTTGCAAGAACTTTAAGGCTTCCTCACCTCAGTGCCTAACCAGCAAATATAGTTTTCTTGTTCACTGGGTTTCATATAGAGAAAGTATTTGAATTATTTCATTACAATGAAAGAAATACAATACTAACTAGGAGCTGCTTTAAGAGGAATTCAAGATCTCTCTGAAATTTCTTGAGACTTAAATGAAGAAAGTTCTTCATTGTCCAGTCTCCCACACATCCCATTCCCATACATTTTGCAGAAACCTATAGGATGATGTAGAACAAGTCCAGAAGCAACACTGCAGGTTGCAGTTTTTCACTAGAACTAAGATTAACTCTTGTGATTCGAGAGCAATTCTCTCACCCTCAACTCCACAGCTCTGCCAGACAGTGCTGCATGTATGCCATCTTTGCACTTCCAGCACCGCCTGCACAACCTATACCCTGGCACAATCATCTGCAAGAACTGAAGACCCAACAAGCAAGTCCTCTGCTTTATAAAACTGAAACACAGAGAGTTATTTCCTTGTGTCACAGCACAGACATCTTTCAAAAACACACACAAATGAAGATTTTTATGGGAACATGTAATAAACCACCTCGAAAGCTGGTAGTGTGTCCCTGCCATACCTCATGGTCTGTATTGATAGAATGAAGGACAATGGTTTGAAATTAGAGGAGATATAGATTGGATGTTATGACCAAGTTCTTTACCATGAAGATGGTGGAACACTGGAACAGGTTGCACAGGGAGGTAGTTGAGGCTCCATCCCTGGAGATATTCAAGGTCAGGCTGGACAAGGCTCTGAGCAACCTGATCTAGTGAAGGATGTCCATCCCTGCTCACTGCAGGAGGCTTGGACTAGATGACCTTTGGAGGTCCCTTCCAACCCAAACCATTCCATGATTTTATGCTCACCTGGGATTAAAAGGAGGGCTATGTATGCAGGGTCCCTGCTCCAGTCACCGCCTTGAAATATCTCTCTGTGAGCTGCAAGGTTCATTCAAGGATTTATTTTTATGAAGCATCTATTTATAGTTAGTCTAATGGCTTAACAAACTATGGCAAAACTGTAAGCAAAAATAATGTCATCCTTCAGTCTCAGCAGCACAGCATCCTCTCTGCCTAGGCAGCATTTCTATAGTAAGATATGTAGTGGTAAAGTATTGTCTCTTGGATTGCACTTTAAAAGGGCATTCTATGCTTTCTTTGGAAAAAGAGGCCATGTTTGATTTTTTGCAGTCATCCAGCCCTTGTTTCCAGGCTCCATTGACAGTGCTACAGGAAGTTGCGTAGTAAATTCCTTTTCTCCCCTAGGATGCGGAGCAGCTGGGCTGGCTGATGGACTTACAACTCTGCACATTTTTTGAATGCTTCCTTAACTGCTTTTTAGGAACAGCTATTTTTATAAACCTTTTGTTACTTCTAAATTGTCCAACCTTTATGGAAATTTCTTTCCCAATGAACATTAAACAGCCTCTCCACTACTTCTGTATCAGTCATTTCTGTCCTTCCCATTTAATCTGGAGCTTATTTTGTTTCCTTCTTCCTCTTTATTCTGTTTGCAAAAGGATATTTCCCCCATATTTTTAACTATCACTTCATTATTTTCTATCCTCCCATTTGAAAAATATCTTTATTTATGTACTTATATCTCTTATCTTTCCATTTCCAAAACATTCTGCCTTTCTTTAATTATTATTGTTTTGTTTCCCATTGCCATAGTTCTTTGTACAGATTTCTTAATCTACAGCAGTAGTAAAAAAATCTTTGTGATGCTGAGAGAAGTGAGTTTGCTTCTTCCTGCCTGCAAGCCTGCAGGTTTCCTCTCGGTCATGTGGGTTTCCTTGGCTTCTCATTAAGAAAAACACACACACACACTCAAAAAAAAGAGACAAGAACTATGTGTTCTCAGCTTGTCACAGTATTTTATTACCTCACAGGACAGAGATCAACTTGTTGGGCATAAAATAAAAACTTTAGAACAAACAGCTTGTTTTTTTTAAGAATAATTTTTATTTGGCATCAGCAGTCAAGCTTCTCACGTTGCTGAAATCTATTGCTGTCTTTGAAAAATCAGTCATCCTAAGCTGGTACAAGATCAGTTCAAAAGAGAGATTTTTCTTACTTTATGATTTCTTGAAAGCTTTTGAAGGTGTCACCTCAAAAGAAGGGTAATAAATACTTAAAATATGTTTCTACCCTCTTCCATGAAGCAGTAATAATGGATATAAATTCTGGCCTTCCACATACCACAACACAAAAGCTATGCTGAAAGAACATTAGGAGGTTGAGAAATCACATCCTGAGAAGTCAGGAAACACCAACCAGCACTATTTTGTCTTTTGTGCACTTATGCTTTGATGACACAGTCCTTAGTTACATGTGTCTACCTTTAAACAGAACAAAAGGTTCACAAGTGTGTGATTACTCTGTACATTCTTTCTCCTTAGGGCTAGGTGGTGATCTGCCATACAAACCTCTACTGTTTTGGCTGACCACTAGCAGTGGATTCTCATCTTCTGTGCAAATGAAGTTGTATATTTTAGACTTTTAATCTGCAAATATTTGTTATTGTTAGGTGAAATATAAAACTTAAGCATCTTGGATCCATTCCAGGATTTGGATTGGGATGCATTCTTGTGGGCAAGACTGCAAGTCCGTCTTAGTTCAGCAGATCGAAGTCTATCACCTACTTCACTTACGGCCCTCTGCCCAGTCTTAGTCTTCTTGTGCAGTCAGTTTCAAGATAAGATCAAAATTGTTACCTGAAAACCTCCATTTGGCCATCCCCTGACACTGGAGGTACCTGAATTCCAAAGAGCTGAGATTCCTCTATTTGAGCTACTTGCTGTAAGCTCCACTTACAGTCAGAGAAGAAACAAGATCTCACAAGGCACCATCGAGCCATCTGAGACTTCAGTAGATAAATTGCTGCCCAGACTTCTCTAACACATTGTCTTAACACCCATTTGCTCTGAATGTTATGCAAAGGTGTTTCCTAGTAACACACTGACTGCCCTTTCAATTGCTGGCAGCATTTGATTCAGAATGTATTTTAATATTTTTCTGAGCTGTATCCTTTTTTTAAGATCTGCTCTGTTCCTCGTATTTATTTTACTTTCTTGTCCTGCTTAGTTGATCTGGATCTTGGCTTCTTTATTATCATAACTGGCATTTCTGGTCTTCTTTTCCAAGAGCAGTGTTCCAGCATTTAAAGGTTTGACAGGTTAATGATGACAAAAAGGAATATACTTAAACCTCATTATATTTTTCAACTTCAAAGAGTTTTCCTCATATTTATTAATGTATCCTCACAATATTTAAGTCAGAATTATCACTGCTGTTTCAAAGCTAGGGGAACCGAGGTGCAGACATTAAAGCCTGTCTTCTATATTTAACAGGTACGAATAGCCAGCAGGAGGCCTAATCTGTGGGAAGCAAGAGAAGTCTGGTACTTAGAAGTTTTTCACAGCTTGTATTTGGTATTGTCCATGTTCCTCAAACTCTTTGAGTCAGTGCTCTGGTGCAGTGAATTTAAACACTTTAATCATCTTTAAAAAATCATAGCATTCTCAAGGGCTGCTGTAGTACTCCAAACATAACTATAAACCAGAATTTACCAAAACTTATCATTCTCTGCCCGGTCTAAACCAAACTTTACCACACAGTGACACCTTATTATGTGGGGGTGGATTTTCTCTAAACGTGATATAAAACTCCTCCACATACACCAAAGTGCAAGAGAGTAGCTGACTAACAAGCAATGCTCTAAAACCTCAGGGATTATGTGAAGGAGGGAAGTATTACAGCTGTCTGTCCAAGCTGCTCTTCTCATGAAGGCTTCAGCTCGAAGCACCACAGAGGACAGTGGTTCACTACTTTATTACCATGCATTGGCATTTCTGCTTGTGCTGATACATGGCAAAAGCATTACTGTGCAAACATCTCTATTGATTTAACTCTGAAAATATACTACGTTGCTAAACACGAAAAAATTAATGTGGGCTTTAATACTATCAAATATTTTTAGCCAGTTTACTACTCTAAACTACTAATACTGAAGTAGTGCACGTAGTGCACGTTAATACATCATGAAATTGTTAATCATGAAAGCAAACTCTTCAGTTTATTCTATGTGATAGTCCACTACCACTCTTAGAATTTACAGATGATGAAGAATGATCTCCACATATTTAATCTATAAATATCTGAAGGGTAGGTGTCAAGTGGAGGGAGCCAACCTTTTTTGGGTGGTGCACAGTAATAAGATAAGGAACAATGGATACAAACTTGAACACAGAAGGTTTTACCTCATCATGAGGAGAAACTTCTTGACAGTGAGGGTGACAGCACTGGAACAGGCTGCCCAGAGAGATTGTGGAGTCTCCTTCTCTGAAGCCTTTCAAAACCCACCTGGATGCATTCCTGTGCAAACTACCCTGGGTGATCCTGCTTTGGCAGAGGGGTGGGACTCAATATTTCTGGAGGTCCCTTCCAACCTCTAACATTCTGTGATTCTGTAATCTAAATCCTTACCAATGCAATCTTGAAAACAAGATCTCTTTGGTTACTGAAGGTTGTAAAAAGAGAAAGTAATATCTTTGTCAGGTGCCACAGCTTTTATTTCATTCTATTGTTTTGATTGCTCTCTTGTTACTAAATTCTGTTTACTTTCAGTCCCAAGTACAAGCTCACACGATCACTTTGGTTTTAAGGAAAAAACTCATTCACAAAAGCCTGTAAAATAGCATTGAGATCACTGACACTTTCCCATGAAATATTCAAGAAACACTACTTCAGAATATCAGGACGCTGAGGTGCTGCTCTACACAAAATATTATCTCCAACAAGTTCCAATTAATCACTTTTTTCCCAGTAGTGTTTTAAAACCTGATATTCCAGACTGACATTAACGACCACGGCTACAAAGCTTCTATAGTTTAGTGTAAATGAGGTTTGAGGAAAATTCATATACACTGTTAGAAATAACTGATCTTTCCTGAGAATATTGAAAACAAGCTACAATGGAAGATTATAATGTCATCAAATTTCTTCTCTTTTTCACCAGCAACAGATAAATCCATTGTAGTATTTTACTTTATTCTTAAATGAAAACTAATGGCTGGTAAAGGCACAAACACATTTGCACATCAGAATTAATATTTTGTGTCTCTCCAAGTGGCATGTAATGTATCAAGAACCATTGTATGCTAACTATGCCTCATCTGTGGTTCCAGAATACTGAATATAGCAATGGTTTCGCTTAAGCAACAGTTAAGGAGTTATAATTATTTAAGGCCACTTGGTGGATTACCCTTCAAATTAATTGTATTTTACTGGTTCTGTAACTGCAAAACACTTCAGCTTTAGTAGGCACAAAAAGGTGAATGATAAGTATGTTTATTTTTAAACTTCAGTTCCTGCTGTAATTTTAAATTACTTTTAAATGAAGTATTGAGCACAGTAACACTGGAATTGGAGGGCCAGGTTACAGAGGAAGAGAAGTGGATCTTGGCCTCTTCTCCCAAGTAACCAGTGATAGGATGAGAGGAAATGGGTTTAAGTTGTGCCAGGGGAGGTTTAGATTGGGCATTAGGAAAAACTTCTTCACTGAGAGAGTGGAGAGGCATTGGAACAGGCTGTCCAGGGAGGTGGTGGAGTCATCATTTCTGGAGGTGTTCAAGAAGCACGTAGATGTGCTGCTTCAGGATACAGCTTAGTGGTCATGGTAGCTGGGTTACTCTTGGACTTGATGATCTTAAAGGTCTTTTCCAACCTTAATGAATTTATGATTGTATTCTGCTTTGGTTCTGAAATGACTTTGACCCATCTTATCTTTTTATCATGTTTCTTTTGCCAATTTTCATGCCTTTGGATTTAACATCACAGCACTATCGTGATTCTAAGCACATGATAGCAGAAGACAGAATTAAATGCTTAGCCAAACCTCATTTCCCCCCTTTCCCTTGCTTCCATTTCCCAGAAGCTGTGCCAAAGGCACTTCACAATTTGTTTCAGCAGTAGCTGGGGGGTCCATGTTACCCCCTTGTTTTTTTTCCCCAGCAAAGAACTACAGTACAACAGAACAGCTGTGCTGGGTGTGGGCTTACAGGAGATGGGAGTGTCTTGGCAGAGCCCATTCAAGAGAAGAGGCTTTGAAGGTGGAGGCTGTACTGCATCAGAGGATGATACTGGGAAAGGAGGTGACCCCAATGCCCAATAGTTTTTGAAATTCTGCAGGCAGAAGTCCTTTTCTTTCCCACAAGGATTTACTTTTGTTGAACAGACTAATTTCTTTTCCCCTGAATGTTGTTTCCCTTCTCTTTTCTCAGCTGTGTATTCTACACTTCCGTCTTTTGCACATTCTCACCTCTCTCCTGCCCAACTTGCTTCTCCCTTCAGCCTTCCCTTAAGTCCTACACTTTCCTATTTCTGTCACACTTTCATTTTCCTTTTTCACAGCCATCCAGGCTGGAAAGTCTGTTAACCTAATACTGCCAAGTCCACCACTAAACCCTAACTACTGCATCTACGCATCTTTTAAATACCTCCCGGCATGGTGACTCCATCACCAGGCAGCCTGTTCCAACATGTGACAACCATTTTGGTGAAGAAATTTTTCTTAATACCCAATCTACACCTTCTCTGATGCAATCTGAGGCCATTTCCTCTCATCCTATTGCATGCTTTTTGGGAAGAAAAAAAAAAAAAAAGACTGACTCCCATCATGCTACAACCTCCTTTCAGGTAGTTGTAATGAGCAAAGTCTCCCCCCAGTCTCCTTATCCCCAGGCTACACAACCTCAGTTCCCTCAGCTGCTCTTTGCATGACTTTTTTCCAGACCCTTCACCAGCATTGTTGCCCTTCTCTGGACCTACTCCAGCACATCACTGTCCTTCTTGCAGCAAGAGGCCCAAAACGGAACTCAATATTCAAGGTGCAGCTTTACAAGTGCCAAGCACAAGGGACCAATCACTTCCCTACTCCTGCTGGCCACACCATTCTTGATCCAGGCCAGGACACTGATGTCCTTCTTGGTCACCCATGCACACTGCTGGCTTATGTTCATCTGGCTGCACCTGCCTTTGATGCCTGCAGGTCCCTCTCAGCCATTTCCCAGGACAATTCCTATGCTTTCCAGAGCCTTCTTTTGCTAACCTGCCTCCCTGACCCCGCAGTATGGCTGCGGACTATGTCAGGGCCAGCTAGGAGCCAATCTGCCCTCACACAAACGGCTGGTTGGGCATGGGAGACCTCACTGAAGCACAGCGGTCTGCGGGGAGTCAGTCACGTAACCCTGCGTGCCAGGGTCAGAGGGTCAGAGGCCCAAGGGCAGCAGCGACAGCAGCTCTTCCGCACCACCCCCAACAACCCCACAGCAGCAGCCCCGGCCGGACCGCGGCCTCGCGGCTGGCAGCTCTGCGCCTGCGCCGCGGGTGGTGCGGACCAGGCCGCCCCACGCACACGGCCTCCACGGGCGTGACGCGGCGCGGCGCGGCGCCGTGACGTAGCTGAGGCGTGACGCGAGCACGCAGAGGGGCGCGCTTGTAAGTTCCCTTCCCCCCGCGGCGTAGGGGCTGCGGCCCCGGACGGGCGCGGCTGATCTTGCTCTTTCCCTCCCTCCGGGCGGCGAAACGGGGCTGGGGAGGCTGCCTCGCTAGCAGCCGGGAAAGAGGGGCAGTAGGGCCGGCGGCTCTTGGCGGCAGCGCCGGGATGGAGGTGGGCTCCGACCCCGGCGAGCCCGAGGGGACCCTCACCGGGTCACCCCTGGGGCCCTTGATTCGTCCAGTCACGAGAAGACAGGTCTTGAGCCCTGCGGTTCAGCCGTGCTTTCCGCCGGCGGAGGGAGGGCTCGGTCCCTGCAGCAGGGCTGGCTGGCAGCACGCCCGCTGGCCGCCGAGTTGCATGCAGGGCCTGATCCCTTCCCACCGCCGGAGCCGGGCAGCGGCGGGGCGCGGCCTGCTGGGCGTCTGCAGCGCTGGGCCTGGGGGCCAGCTGGGGCGGAGGCGCGGACCACTGAGTCCGCACAGCCTCCCGAGGCCCTTGCTTCGCGTGGTGACAGCCCCCTGCAAACGCAGCAGAAGCGAAAGGGTGTGACGGGAACTATTCAGTGTTACATTAAGAATAAAGATCTGCAGAAAGGCTGCGTATTGCTGCAGGTCATGAAAGTTGCACAGTGCACTTCGCTTTTTCAGTACACGTGGCCATAAAACGTTGCGTGTGTGAGGGGTGGCAGCCCTCAGGTTTTGTGGAGACGCTGAAGCACTTGGCTGGTGTGAAATGCCCCTGCTAGCATGAGTCAGAGCTGCCTGTGGAGCTCTTGACTCTTGAGACCGGAGCATTGTTTCATAAACCTTGCTGCTGCTTCCATAAAAGTACAAATACTATTCACAGTCTTCTCAGGCTCCTTAGGTTTTGGAAGGAACCTGAGAGCTTTAGGGTTTTCGTTTGTTCTATCTGCAGAAATGAATGCAGTACACGGGTTTGATGTTTGTACTGAAGTGGTGCGGAGGCCTGCTGGCTTGTGAATCCATTAGAACTTTTTGCGTTGGTGAGGACGTATCTCAAGTTCTCAGGGATGTGATGTGACTGGTATTGGCAGAATTAGGAGGGAAGTGTTTGAAAGCAGTGCAAAAGAGTTTTGAGAAGGCTTCAGGAATGTCTGCAGTGTGGCAGATTACAAACAATGTCAGAAATAGGCTTCTTTAAATTTCTTTTGCCCAAAAGTCATGCTTTATGAAATTACCTAGGTCTGTGCCTGACTTAAAATAGCTGTATTACATCTTACCTTTTATTGGCTCTCATTCTGCATACTGCCTTGTGCTCAGTTCCTTTTTCTCCATGTTAACTGTACAGCAATTTACAACACATTCTTTTTCATGCATATGTTGAAGCCTCTGTCAGCAGTCTGGCCTTTAAATGCTGTGTAGTTTAGCTGGCTTAGAAGTCAGTGTCTTGAATTTACTTGTACTGAAGTTGTAATATATCATTAAGATGGTCTTTCATATTATTATTCCATAATAAAAAGGAAAAAAGAGAATAGCATAAGGTAAATGCACAGCCCCCTTGGATCACAGCAGTTTATGTGTGCAGATATTTATTTTTTTCACAGGGCCATTCTGCAACCGAAATACTGAGCTGCTGCTTTTTTTCTTTTATTGTAGGTAGTTATTTTTAGTACTGATTTAAATTAAATTTTTTGAAAAGTTATTTTTAGGCAAAGAAAAGCACCTACTTCAGGGACAAATGTGTAATTTTTTTCTGCTTCAGCAGCTAGAAGAATAGGATTTTTAATTTTTTTTGTTGTCAAAAATCAGGAGAAAGAAGGAAATGAGCTTATGGCTGTTGTGTGTAAAATAACTTTTGTGAAGATCTGTTGCACTGCTTTTAGAGTTTCATAAATACTGGGTAACTATAACTAGGATCAACAGAAAACAGACACTATGGTATGGTTCAAAAGTTTTTTAACTTTTGGGGAGGCTATTAAAGTAGTAGATTGTGGGCGAACTAACATTTTGTCATTAAAATGTTTTTCAAAGCATTCATAAAGGAAATGCTAGTTTCCTGGGGATCTTTTACATCTCGTTTGTGAGACTGTCAGGGCTAGCAATGACAGTGACAGCATATGATGAGGTATTTCAGACATGGAAATACAGGTACATGTAGTGATTGCCATACATGTTTTTTGATGTACAGGTTCAACCACTGTGCTGCGTTAGACACAGGGAGTGTGCTTCAGCTGTGGCATGGAACGTTTGGTGGATTGCTAGGTGCAGAGGTAATGTGTTACCTATGGAAGAGATTTAGTGTTTTGAATTTCTTCATGAAACTGGTGATGGTTTCTTGTATTTGTTTTCACCTAATAGGTAGATGTCAGATCAAAGTGAAATGGTCAAATGGTGAAAGTTCAACTTTGTTCTGAAGTCGGCTGTAAATATTACTGCAGTTACGATTATAGCAACTTGAAAAGTTTTAAAAGTACATGGTAAAATCAGGAATGTGTGACCTTTATCAGTTATTTTAACAATATTTATTCAGATGTGATTGCTATTTCTAATCTGAAGTACTGTCAATATATGGTAAGCCTCAGAGTTGATACCTTTGTACTGGGGATAAACATGTTTCTGTAGACTTCTTTTTTATTTACCACTTTCTAAAATGCATGCCTCTGATTTTATTGATTTTTCTGTCCTTTGCTACATAATATTCCCTGACATATGGGGACTTCTAAAAAAATGTATTTCATTTTCCTTGAAATAGGAATTAAGATGGACAGAAAATTTTAATGGCCATATCAGCAGCAGGATGTTTAAGGTGGGTATGTTGAAACAGTATGGCTAATATCCTTGCAGAATATTTTCATGTTTGATTCTGTGTCTGAACACCAAGAAATGGTAACCTAAGGTTCTTTGCTGTGGTAGGTGCTGTTGACTGTGGCAAGCTGCTATATGTTTAGCCCAGGTTACATGAATAGGTGCAGGCAGTCTTAGGGAACAGATGCATTTTAACTTTGCATTTTTAATGGAGATTTTTTCACTGTGTCCTTTCCCTAAGGTTTGCAAGCTTACTCTTTTGTAAAACAGGACTGAGAGATTACCACAGAGTGTTTTGGAATCTTGTTTTCAGTGTTCTGATTAAATGTGATGAGGGAAGAAGATTCAGTTGCCATCTGTGTACTTCGCTTCATACTTAGACAGTTTTTATCTGTATTTGAGGTGCTGTTGTTTGGGTTTTAAATTCCTTAACTTCATTGAGGGTGTACTCCAGTGGGAGTATGCTCCAGTGAAACCAATTGTTTTCGGAATTTCCATTAAAGATACTAGCAGCAGTAAAAGACGTTTTGATGTTCATCCTCATCTGCAATCAAGAG
This sequence comes from Indicator indicator, assembly GCF_027791375.1. Lineage (NCBI taxonomy): Eukaryota > Metazoa > Chordata > Aves > Piciformes > Indicatoridae > Indicator > Indicator indicator. The sequence continues at coordinate 10,963,990 of NC_072029.1, forward strand.
CTTGTCTTTATTTGCTTGGACTTCATAATTCATGTTATCATTTCAGTTCACCTACAGAGATCCAGAAAGTTTCCATTTTAAAAAAAAGTAATTAAAATTTAAAGCAAGAACATACATTTTTGCAAGACTAACATTGGCAAATAAGGGAACAGTGCTGCTTGGATGATAGCTGAGTACTTCCTCATGGAGCATATTTGCATGTTGTTGTTATATAAGTTGAATGCAATGCAGACTTCTTCACAATGTAATGATGTGAAAGATTACATGTGGTGTAGATCCTTAATGATTTATATTTTTAAGTTTGAAAATAAAGTTGTGAAAATGCTTTGATTTTTTAATTCCATGCTTTCTTTTGCTGGTATAAGAAAAAGCTTCTTATTTGCTCTGTATTGCTGTTGATCTTGTCACCTTTCAGGCAAACACACAGAGCAAGTGTGTAAAAACCATCCTATTCTTCATGTGATATTTGCTAGTTAAGTGTGTCTTTGACTTATAGACTTCAAGATGATTAAACCTAATAGAAGTAGTAGTCAAACTTCTTTTATTTTTTTTTTTTTATTAAGGACTGATTCCATGGGTATTTATAGCATAATTAAATGTTGTATGAAATGTTATTGTGGCTTGTGGAGCAATACATCTTCATCTGATAAGTCTTCCTAATTAATACAAAAAATGTAATCAAAACACCATAAACCTAACTGTGATAGAACTGTAGTGTGCATTAAACAAGGACAAGAAAGTGCATAAATTAAAGAGAGATTATCTTTGGTTTGTCACTTCAGTCTTTACCTCAGCTAAGCTGTGAACTACTCTTTCTGTCATAGAACCTTTTTTGTATCTTTTTGAAGGGCATGCAGTACTGAAAGCCTTGTTTGAAGGGAGGCTAGACATTGTCCTGGTGCCAGAACAGGCTTACTATGCAGCTGTCAGGATACTCTCGACTGTTGCACAAATGGAAATGTAAGAATATGATGTGTAGCCTGATGCATCTTTCAGAGTTGTTATGCATTGTTGGTCACTTCATTTCTGGTTAAGCTTTTTATTAAGCAGAATCATGAGGGCTTTTTTCTTTGTTAAGAGGTTTTTTTTCTGTACAAGCTAGGCATCTTCAATCTGTGGACTCCTGGTCAAGTATATAGGTCCTAGCAAGGCATACATTGTTTATGGAAAGTCACCAGCTTTATACTCCTTAGAAGACCAAGTTAACCCAACTTAAGCAGTGTCACTGTAACTTAGGCATTTACTCAAATGGTTTCACTTAGATAATGATGTAGGGAGTGAAATGATGCAGAGTAATGAACATGTTTTTTTTAAAGAGGGATTTTTACTTTTAGAGGCTGCTATAGAATATTAATTTCTGAAGTTTCATTTTGTGGTTTAGCCCTTTATTGTTTTTCCAAAAGTCTAAGCCCAGGGTTCTTGGTTTGGAAAAAGTATCATGGTTAATGCCAAGAAGGGGTCATGTGTGGAGATAAGCTTTAGACCTGGACTGTCCCAGCTCCACTGAAATGCCTTGGTCATAGCAAATCACTGAAGAGGCAGAGAGGTGGGAGTAGTCTTGTGACTTGCTTGGGTATTTTCCAGGAGCAGCAGGTGCAAAAAAGATAGAAAGGCAGCTTGGAAAGTTTGTTTGATAGGTATCGTGGCTGTGGGGGAAAGAAACCCTCCTGACAAGCTTACTAAGACCCATCAGTGAAATTCGTTTGAGCCATTAGGTAGCTTCAAAGTTCTAATTTTATGGAGAATTCTTGCTGTTTGCCTTTGGCTGGCAGAACAGTTAAAGCAACATTTCCATACAGCCTAATGCATGAAGCCCTGTGTTATGAGTAACTGAAGATTGAAATGTCTGTAGGAGCTGTTCAGTGGTTTTACTTGACCCAAAAGCAGAAAAACAAACCCTAAAGGTGTGGTGTCTTTTTGTGCTTTATTCATCTGTTGTAAGGGGCAATTGTAAGAGACTCTTTTCTTCTCTGAAGAGCTTTCTGTCAGGACATGATCCTTGAGGTCTCTTCCAACCTGGTATTCTATGAATGAAAAGCACTTTGAATTTATCAGTCTGTAAGTAAAATGTCCAAAATTAGTCATATGTATCCTTAGTGGGTTTTACCCCTTTTGTCATCAGCACATCTTGAGGCTTCACTGAAGAAGGGAAACAAATTTGTGTTGGATTTGGGAAGGAGGGACTGTTCTGTATTACAGGACTGAAACTGAGACCACCCAAATGTCTTCAGCTGGTTTTTATTTCCACAAATAGTTTATTCTTTACCAGAGTGTTAAAGAACAGAGAGTTGGGTCAATCACTCTGGCATGTTTTTCCCTACATGGTAATATTAAGCTAACTATGCAGTACTATTCAGGGTTGAGAGAAAAAAAGAAATCTTAGATTTTGGATTCTCTTGGGGTTTTTTTAAGCTTCCAGGGGAAAGTAACCATAAGCAGTTGTGATTCAGATGTTCAAATGCACCTTTTTCTAGGAAACTTTAGCCTAGTTATGGCTGGGTGTTAACCCCTTAAGGGTCAATATAGCATTTCCAGTACCTGAAAGGGGCCTACAAGAAAGCCAGGAAGGGAATTTTTACAAGGGCTTGTAGTGATAGGCTGAGGGACAATGGCTTTAAGCTTGAGGAAGGCAGATTTAGACTAAATATTAGGAAGAAATTATTTACACTGAGGGTGGTGAGATGCTGGCACAGGCTGCCATGGAAGGTTGTGGATGCCATATCCCTGGAGGTGTTCAAGGCCGGGTTGGATGGGACTTTGGGCAGCCTGGTATAGTGGAAGCTGGTGGTGGGGGGGGGTGGAACTAGGTGATCTTTGAGGTGCCTTCCAACCTAAACCATTCTATGATTCTATAAATCTGTCATATTCACAATATTTTAGTAAGTTAATTCAGGAATGTTACAGGTTTTCTGTAGACCTTGCAGGATAAGTAGGATGTAGAATGTTGTTGTCTTCCCCATGTAAATGTATTATGTTTTCTAGTGAAGGCTTAGTTTTATAAAGGGCAGATCTGCTGTATTTTGTCACAGACTTGTTCTGCTGGAGCATCCTTGAAGGTGAAAAGTCCACATATCAGCAGGTCAAGGCAGTTACCTTTGCTTATTGTAAACCAATGATTTTATTTTTTTCTAGGACAATACTCTGATGTGCATATAACAAAGACTTAGAGACTGTAGCGGGTGAGATACAAGGCAAAAATTATGCTGAACTACAAAAAAGCAAAGACCACCTGGCCTGAAATGGTAAGTCTTCACACATTCAAAGTAGGGGAGTTGTGTGTTGTGACTCTTGATTCTGAGAGCTCTGTTTAACTTCTGATACCTGTGTCTGTACTTGCAGTCAGAGTAGGCAAAGTGTGGTGGAGAACAGCATGGGAAATAAAAGGCTATGGGAAAAGTCAGTGCCATCCCAATGTGTGTGGTGCTGGATGCCTCCTCTACAGAGGAAGGTGCAGAGGGGAGGAGCGGAAAGTGATCTGAGGGGTGGAAATTTGCTTGTATAAAGAAGAATTGAGGAAAAAAAAGATTGTTTAGCCTTTGAAAAGTAGCAAATATGAAGTATAACACAAGTACACAGAATGCTGAGTGAGCGGGTTGAGAAAAGTAATTAAGGAGCTTTTGTTCTGTTGGTTCATGCTGTAAGAGTAAGAGGGCATTCTGTGAAATGAAAACGGCAAACTTAGAATGGATGTATTTTGTAGTTAAGACAGGGAGCTCTGCTCCCAAAGTCTAGCAATAATTCAGGAAAATTTGAATGGAAATTGGATAATTTAGGTGCAAGAATGTTTACACAGCCTTGGGTTACCTTTTTTCCTGCGGTCTACCTTTTTTGCTGAGAGAATATAATCCCTCATTTTTTTGGTAATTTTTTTTTTTTAGATCATGATTTTTAATAAAGCTCAGCTAAAAATATATATTGATGGTGGGAGTAAAGAAATTACAGTTTGTTCCTAGTTTGTTCATGAGCAAAATGGGCTCATTAATTTGTTTGCTGTCTGTCCCTGTGTTAGGTTAAATCTAGGTGAAATACCCATTGAATACTATGTCTAGTTCTTTTGGGAATATCCTCTGATTTTACTTGTAAATGGGAACATTGAGGAAGAAATTTTGGGGAGTAACATCAGGGCTCTTATCAACTTGGAAGGAAATTATGTAGGGTGGTTGATTTTATGATTTGCTGCCAGTAAGACAATTCAGCTTTAAGTTTTTTGTTGCCTGGGCTCATACTAGATGTTCCTGCACTAATTTAATCCAAGTCAGTGTGCAAGTCTTTTCTGTACCTAGAGTGATGGAATATTTAGGGAGGGTGAGATGAGCTAACATTGGCCATTGGTGTCATCCAGCCAGCTTCCAGCAAATACATGCAAAGTCATAAAATAGCAGTGGAGGGATATTAATTAAATGAGCATGCTTGTCACTCTGCCAGTCTTTCCTCTTGGCACAGTTAAAGTCTTAGAAACCATGTTTGCTTTCAGTCTCTATCAAACTGGAATAGACAACTCTGTGATAAAAGAATCAAAAGCAGTGTTCAGCAGGAAGAGGCTACAGAATCAGCTTTTGCCCATTCTCACTCAAATGGCCTTTTCACTCCAGTTAATGGAGGCTGCAGTTTTTACTTTTTGCTGTGTTTAGCAACAGATTGACTTAAATTTGTTGTATTTGGCTCTAGAGCAGCGAAGAGCAGATGTCAGGGAGGTGCTGTGACAGGAATAAAAAGATTCAGAAGCCTTGTGGGAATTGGGGAGTGAGGGGGAAATCTTCCATTTTTTTTCCCCTTGCTAGAATAGAAATTACAACGTTGAGAGTTGGCATTCAGCTCAAAACTTGCCGTGTGCAAGGGATGGTGCATTGACGCAGGCATTCTTTCCCACAGCTCAAATTGTGGCAACAGAGTTTATTTATAAAATAAAATATGCCTGTGAAATTATAATTGATACCTTAATTATGGAGAGAACTTGCCTGAAAGACGGTAGCTTGGTGACCTGTGGGATGTTTTCCTCACTTTCTGTTTTATACCAAAGGGTTTCCTCTGTATGAATCTCAAAAATGGAATTCCCCTGTCAAGGCAGAAAAACTTCAGTGAGATGTACTCTGTCAGGGACGATAAGCCTAAAGTAATGGTCAACTTTTAAATGTTATTTAGGGTTGGAACAAGTAAAAAGTAAGCTTTGCTATTTGGAGTTTGTCCCTGTTTGGAAAACAGACGTTTTAAAAAGCCACCACTACATGTTGCCAGCTTTTGCATAAGCAGGTGGGTGCCAGATGTATGTGGGATCCTGGAAAAGTTTGTTGCTTTGGTTTCTTCCTTTTTGCTTTTGTAATGAGCAGAATGCTTCGAGTCTTTGTGGGTTTTTAAAATTTTTAATTTATTTTTTTTAAGGCTAGAAATATTTTATCCTTGCTTTGATTAAGAGGCCATTTCTGAAAACACCTTGTGTAGTTTTAGTTGTTAGAATGATTGCTTATCTTTCTCATATCTCTTTTTTTTCCCCACCCATCTTCTACCTGCACTTCAAGAACATATATTGCCACAGTATAGTTTATAAAAACGTAAGTGTGATGTAATTGGCAGTACATTTGATTGCAGGTTGCTGTATTTGAAAGTTGTGCCTATTCTCTGTTGTCTTTTGTGTATGATAATATATAATACTTTGTGGGGCCTGAGGAATTGTTTTTTCCTATGATTCTGGGGCCCCCAACATGAGAGATGTGGACCTGCTGGAGTGGGTCAAGAAGAGGGCCACCAAGATGAACAGAGGACTGGAGCACCTCTCCTATGAAACCAGGCTGAAAGAATTGGGGCTCTTCAACCTGGAGAAGAGAAGGCTCTGGGAAGACCTTATAGATCTTCAGATCAATATCTGAAGGGGCAGCTGGGGAAGGACTGTTTAGAAGGAGCTTGTAGTGATAGGATGAAGGGCAGTGGTTTGAAACTGGAGCAGGGCAGATTTAGATTGGACTTAAGGAAGAAGGTCCTCACAGTGAGGGTGGTGAAACACTGGAACAGATTGCCCAAGGATGTAGTTGGGGCCTTGTCCCTGGAGATACTCAAGATGAGACTGGCTGTGGCCCTGGGCAGCCTGCTCTAGTTGGAGGTGTCCCTGCTGACTGCAGGGGAGTTGGACAAGATCGCCCTTGAGGGTCCCTTTCAACCCAATGCAATCTGTGAACCTGTGAATGAGAAAGTGCTACTTACATGGTAATCTGGAGGGGAGGATAATAATAGATCTGCTTTTCCTTGAGATGATGCTTCTTAATCTTGTACAGAAGAAAATAGAACTTTCCCTTTGTCTCCAGAATGAGGGCACGGTGCTTGTCTCCTTTCAGCCTCCATCTCAGTAAAATAATAGAAAATATAATTGTTCCATATTTCAGTTTTGACTCCTGAAGAATGTGAGTTACAGTGACTTGTTCAGGCCATTCCAGCAAGCAGGCAGCTGAGCAGACTTCAGTACTGCAGAGCTGGTTGTGCATGCATATGAGTGATGCCTTGGACAGAAAGGCAAGGAAAAGGAAACAACAGAATCTAACAAAACAGATGAGAAAAGGGAGACTTTGGTAGCAAGGGAGGGTGAAGGGGAACACCTGAGTGACAGAGTGGAGAATGTGAAGCTAAAGTGCTGGTGTGGAGATGCACTGCAAATGCAGAGTGTGATGACACTGTTCTGATGTGTAAGTTTAAGAACAATGGAAGAAGCTTGTTGTTTAAATAAATGTGATAATTTACTGATTTTTTTATCATGAAAGTATCTGTCTCATTTTTGCTTAGATCAGATATACATGAATATTTTAGGGGAGCTTCTTATTCTTGTTTGCTATAATGAGAAGATATTAATTTTATTAACAAATTAATAAAAACATTGGCATGTGCTTTATTGCTTATCTCTTCTCTGATCAGGGGTTTGTGCTAAAATTTTCTGTTAACTGTTGGTAGATCCAAAGGAATATAGTTTTCCTTAGTGGGGAGCTTAAAAGATGTCTCTTGCTTCATTAAAATGGTTGCCAGGTCTGTGTGAAGAGCATGCATTTGTGAGCACTGTTCACTTCCCAAAGTGGCACTTGAAGGCATTGTAACTAGGTTGAACTACAGTCAGATTACTCAAATTCCCTCATGTCCCTTGAGAATCAAAATTACTTCACCAACAAGTACACAGGATAGCTTGAGCCCATTCTGTTGAGCTGTGGGGTTTATTTCAGAATTTGGGAGATTCATTTTTATGGAAGAGATAACTGAAAGAGTTAGCATTCTTGCTGGGATAATATGCTATTTATTTTGGAAGGAAGTTTCCCAGGACTAAATAAGAACAAGATGTTTGACCACCTTCTAGGGAGGAGACCGTTTGGTCAGTGTTAAATGAAAAGAAAAAATTCAGAAGAGACAAGTGACCATTCTAACGTGGTGTTTGAAATGTTTTCATGTTTCTTCTGGGCTTTAATTATGCTGCAAGAAAAAAGACCAGAGGTTTTGTTCTTTTCTTGGAAGTACAGCTTTATCACATCGTTGGGAATTTATAGCCTAGTAATATATAGTGTTTTTTCCATTCCTGCATTTTGCAATTGGTTTGTACAGCCTCATAGTTTGGCAGCTGAGAGCTCTCTTTTTTTTTTTCCTGATTTTTTTTTTTTTTTTGGCATGAAAGGGTTACTGTTCACATTTCCTGTGTAATTCCTTCTGATCTTGCTGGGCTGTAATTACTTTCTTGATGTTAAACATTCCCAGGCTCCTATAACCTTCTAGCCTGCTTGCACTGGCCAAGTTTGTCCCAGGTGATCATGTGGGCGAACCTCCTGTTTCTAAGGATAAAAATCTCTCCTTCCTGTGTAAGATAGGCTACATACTCAATCCTTTGCTGTGCAATCCCAAAAGAAATCTTTTAAAAAATAATAATAAGGTAACACATCACTCTTTCGGTCAGATTTAGCAGCCAAATAGATGACAAATCAAATGTGTGGGTTTAGAATTTGCTGAATCTTGGTTGAATGACTGTGAGTTCATGTTAAAGATTATCTTTCCTTAATACATTTGGAAAAATGGGTTATGATACAAAAAAAAAAAAAGACAGATTTTTGACTGTAGCTTCTTACTTTTGACTATATGATTAGCAAATCATTTTAAGCTTGCTTCAATGTAGAACTACTTAGTTGAGCCGTCAGGATTTTTGCTTTTGAATTATTTTCAGTAGCTGCATATCTTACAAAGAAACAAGAGGCTGTTGCTCAATTCTGTCTTCCCCATGTAGTTCACTTATCCTGTATTTCTTCTGATTTTCAGTTTGTGGTATATAAGCAGTAAACACAAAGTATTGTTTTGTTTTTAAATAGAAGTGGCTGCATACTGCTGAAAAATGCTGGCTTCAGAGGTATGGGAGCTGAAGTGTTGTGTTCTGCAAAGGCAGTGAAAGGTCCTACATGCAACCACTCAGCTGCTCTTTACTTTTAATCTGGAGGAGCCACCTGTAAGAATGCAAGTGAAGTTTGCTTTCCATGACCTTTATGCTGTTTTCTCACAGTGCCGGGACAGATGTAAGGTGATGATGGCAGGGGCTTTTTTAGGGTGTGAAGAGTTGTAATGTGCTGATAAATTGACATTGTTGTATGGCTTTTTTTTCTTACTGACAATACCAAAGAAAGTAGCTGGAAGTTCTGTGTACCACTGGTTCAAGAAGTAGCCCAGATTTTGATCCTTCATTCAAGAGTGATCTTGTTAACTTATTATCCTGTTAGAGATAATATTTTTTTTATAATCCTAGTCTTAGTACTTCATGAATTTAATTGACTACGTTGTGAAATTCTCAGGTTGCAAGTAATTCTCTTTTGTTTAACTGTGATATTTGTGCTTGCAACTCAGATACTCAGAAGTCTTCCCAGTAATTGACTGGCTGAAGTCTCGTGAATATGTGACTGTCTTTGAGCTCAGTGGGATTATACGTGGAAAAAAATGTTATGTAGGTAATAAATTGAGTTTGAGCCCTTCTCTTAGTTTAATTCTCATGCATACCAGTGCTTGTGCTTTACTATATGAATAGAAGTTAGAGCAGTTAGTGTGCATGATAGGGAGAATATATTTTATGAAAATACCTCTCTAATTTTTATCAGGAAGTCTTGAATCTGATGGTTTAGTTATAATTGGAAGGCAGTCAGTATGCTTCCCAGTTCTTAATTGCATACTCTGTTATATAACTGGGAACATGGCTGCTGTCAGATATGCCTATTTTTATAGTAGAACTCAGAGGTTCTTACTAGGATATTTTTCAACAGACAAAAATCTGGTACTGGCATAAAATATTTATATAGTAGTCATGGAAAAAGCCATGAAGCACCAGGTGAGTATAACTGAAGAAGACATTGCTGATACATTGCAATGGGACTGTTCCTTTGTCATTTTATCATGGCCTGCATGTGATCTCCAGGTACTTGAGATTTTGAAGGACACTTCTTAGGAAGAGGGCTTATCTAAATACATCCACCTGGGTCTGCATTAAACTCACTGCAAGCATTCCAGGTTTTCCATGCAATCAAGTGTGCAGAATGGTAGTGATTTGCTTTCTTTGAAAGAGCTTTGTTTTGATTTTAGATGATGAGAACACTTTTTTTGAGTTAGAAAGTGAGTATAACTGTATTGAAGCCTGCCTTGTGTCTAATTAGACATAGAAATCATCTTTCCTTTTTTGTTTCCTGTTTAATTTTGTTCCTGCTCAGATGAAGAGAGTGAGGAATTGTATGTTAGATTGTAATTAAAAGTAGTCTGGTTTGAATTTATTTTATAAAGTGCTTAAGAGTGTAACTGACCTGACTCTTCGTTGTACCTTTCACCTTTGCAGTGGAAAATACCCTAAGTGGTAATGAATTTTCTTCTGTGAAAAATCTGTGGTTTCAGAGCACTCTGCAAATTACCTCCTGTTTTTGTGCAGAAGGCATGTTACAGGATATAAGCTGGTGCTGGTGATCTTCTGTGTGCATGTTCATCTTCTAGTCGTTCAACTTAAAACCATTTTGGATTTAGATGTCTGATTTTATGGTCCTGCTCTGGCAGGGGGGTCAGACTCAAAGATCTCCAGAGGTCCCTTCCAACCCCTAACATCCTGTGATCCTGTAATGCACTGGAGGCAAGGTGATGTGTGTAGCTGTGATGCAGGGAAGAACAGGACCTACTCTAAAGTATATTTACTGTAGAGAAAGAAGCTGTTTGGTTTTAACAAGCTACTATAAAATTAGGGAGTAATTAGAATTAGGTGAGCTTTTAAGCTTTCAGACAATATAGTCAACTGTATTTTTATGTTCACAGTTCTACAAGTTCTCTCTTCTTTGAGGAGGCATGTAAATTACTGTTATGACAAAATGCATAAATATGTCTAGGGTTTGATAGTAATTAATTCATTTCACTTACCTAAAGAAATATTAAGTGCCTCAGTTTGAAACTGGCTATAAAAAGTAAACAAATCTAACACACATCAGGTGTAATAGCAGGTTTTGTGGAACTTCAGACACTGTTTTTAAATGCAGTGGTTTCTCACTTTCAGTGTTCCCAAACTGAACTTTAGTCACACAGTGCCTCTCAACTAGATTTTTTTAAGGGCATTGTTTTATGTTGCTGGCTTTGAGTGCTTTGAGCTATATATAACAAAGAATTAAATACTGCTAAGAAGTTGATTAACACTGTTACAGAATTATGCTATTTACTAATGGTGTGCAAAAAGAATGGTTGCCTCTGAGATGGCTTGTAGCCCCTGATGGGAGAATGTCAGAACAGATGCTCTTTGTGCTGCTGTTTTTTGGGATCTTTTTTCTAGATTCTGGATTTGATGGGCTGCTTGCATGAATTCCATAGCACTGACTTCCAAGTACATTTGTGTTGAATAGCAGCTTTTTTGTGGGCTGGGTTTCACCTTTAATTCTTTGTATTTGCACACATACTACATACATATTTGTATGTATGTATAGTAACACTGATATTTTTACAGGAATTGGCTGTGGTCTTCATTCTGAGATAGGCATTAAGCATGTGTAAGATCCTTAAATTATGGCAGTCCTTTCTACACCAGCTATGCATGTACTGCACTGTAATTCCATCTGCTTCCTGGGTGTTCAGTAACGCTTACTGACTTGATAGACATCATTTTACTATTATTTATTCTGGAATTTATTTACATATTTACATTCCTATGGTTCTGTAGTGATGCTTTGGGGAGAAAGAGAGGTGAAACAGAGCATAGATACCAAAGAGTCAGAAGGGTGAAGATACTGTGGTAGCACAGGAAGAGGTTTTAAAAATCAGTAATATTAAAGTTAATTTGAATCATCATTTATTTTGAAAGATTTCTTGTTTAACAACACATAGTTGGAAAACAAAATTAGTAAGTTTCTGAGGATGTGCCAAAAGTAATGTGTTCTTGTGGATGTACATTATAGAGTCATAGAAAAGATGATTTTGGAAAAGACCACTGAAGGTCATCTGCTCAAATGCCCAGCTCAGATCAAGGCTGCTTTCATAGTTCAGCGAGGTTGTCCAAGGTTTTGTTTAGTGAGGTCTTGATTATCTCAGACATGGATGGATACTACACAGCCTCTGGACACCACTTTCCAGTGTTTGACCACTTTCACTGTGATTTGTTTGTTGTTTTTTTTTCCCCTAATATCTGTATTTCCTACATCACAACTTGTCTGTAGGCTTCTGTCCTTCTCTTGTGCAGCCCAAAGGAGAGTCAGCCCTCATCTTCAACAAACTCTCCTATTTTAAGTAGGTGAAGTCAGCAGTAAGATTCCCACCTTAGCTACAACTGAATTTATGTATGCCTGTGGGGAACCCAGACGTGTACAGCCCTGTAGGTGCAGCATAGTACAGGAGTATTTAGTTCCCTCAGATTGCTCTTGTATGCCTACAGAAGCCTTTCTTGGCCTCTCACATGCCTTGCTAGTTGAAATTCCAAATGATCTTTGATTTATTAATTCTATGTATGTGCCCCAACGTGGTGTTTCTTTATTCTTCCAGTTAGCTGATGCTGCTTCTACTGTGTATGTGCTGCTTTTGTCATGGAGCTCAGTTAGGAGTACTCTGTTATCTGTGCTGGCATCTTCCACACCTGCTTCATGTCAAAATGCTGGATTATTCTTGCACTTTGAAGAGGTTGACCTTGAATATCAAACAGTTCTCCAGGGCTCCCTTATGTTTCAGGATGGTCTCTTCAAAGAGGTCACACCAACTAGCTTTCTGAAGAAACAGAAGCTTATTCTGAAGTCCAGGACTGTGATTTTGCCATTAGTCTTGTTGCTTTTCTCAGGATCTGAAGAGGCACCCTCTCGTACAGCTAAGGCTGCCATTTAATTTCACGTTCCTGACTAGTTCTTTCTTTAGCTTTCCCCATGTTCACTTTGAAAGATTGTGTTAAATCATCACTTTATTTTTCCTCTCAAAAGGCCTTGCTATAAAATACTGGCAATGTATAGAAGAGTAGAATGTTGAAAAGTGAGGCAATGTAACTATGTTTTCCTGCTCTTGATAGAAAAATGGGTTTTTTTACAACCCAAATGTTAGGATGATTAAAAACTGTCTCTTGTTTTAAAATAAAAATGTTTGGCATAAAAATCTTTAAAATGTTCTTAAAATGTTAATAGAAACGAATTTCCTAGTTTGTTGATAATGTGTGTGAGGAAGAAAAAAGGAACAGATCAGTTTGTCAGACAGTGTAGTCACTACTTGAGGCAAAAATCTCTCTTTTCTTACACTGCCCACTCAGAATTCCTTGGTTTGAGCGCTGCTTGTAAGGAGAAAACCCAGGTATCCTGGATGAAACTGCCATCTCTCGTTTGGAGGCTGAAATGGGCTTGATTTCTGTAACTTAAAATTGGATAATGCTCGGCTGACAAGAGCAACTGTGCATTAAAGGCTTGGCAGTGAAAATGGTAATTTCAGATTAGATGGGATTCTCTAAAACTTTTAAGTCAGCTGGTAAACTGTTGTCCTGGGTTTCATCTGCGTAACCTCTTTTGCTTTCTGAATTATACCTATTGTGAAAAAACAATTGGTTGTTTATGTAAAATAACAAACTAATGCACATGTTCATATTTGTGAATGAATTTCGGGTTCTGGAATGGGAAACAAAGATCGAGGTACCAAGGTGATTGTTTTCCCATTCACACCTAATATTTAACAGCTCTGTTTTTTGATGCTGGGACCCTTCACGTATTTTTGCAAATATCTCTTTTCGAAGGGCCACAAAGCATGCATCCAGCCCATACTTATTCACTGGATTTTTATTAAATAAAGTAGGCAGTGTTTTTTCTTACAGGGAAAAACCCCTGTAAACACCCTTGCTTTCTGTTATTTATTGATATTTGCACAAATGTAATAAGCAAGATGCCAGGTGTCTGTTACTTCTGACAATTTACAGAAAGCATGCAAGTTTAGTGATGGCAGTAGCTCTTACTGACTGGTCAAACATTTTTCTGTGCCACACAGGAGCAAAAGATGCCCCACAGGCTTAACTAATGTTAAGTTTTACTGCCCAGTTTTCCCTGGTTAGAGATTACAATTAGGCAAATGAAGAAACATGGATGAAGTATAGTGGTGCACATGCTGGCTTTTTTTTTTTTTTGTGCCAAGAGAAGATGAAGCATCATAACATTTTTAACATTTCAGTTTTTAAGTACTCCCCAGAATTCTTTCAAGTACTGTCTATATATTTAAGGCTTTTTGATTGTGTGGTTTCAGATTAACAGTCATGGAAATAGATAACTTTAAAAGATATTTTATAATTTGGAAAGATTTATGAAACAGGAAAACACGGCTAGTGAAGTGGGTAGTTTTCCAGATCCTTAGAAGTTGTGTATGTATGTAGCCTGAAATACTGAAATAAACTATTTGTCTTTAAAGGTATGAAAATACCTGGGTTTTAGATTAATCAGAGGACTGTGATTTTGAATGGAACTCTGTCATTGCCATTTGGTGTTTTTGTTAAGGTTAATTCAGTTCAAACTTGTAGCATGATCAGTGGCATTTACATGCTATGGATCATGAGGCCTGCATATAGTAAATGAATTCACAGAGATTGGAAATATCCGTAGAAGAAAAGTGGGAAATGTGTTTGACACTTAATATCATTGCTTTTTTTTTTTCCTCTCCCTTTCTCCCTCCCAGTGCTCTAAAAAATGTCATTGGGCTGGATTCATGTTGGATGCAGAGGAAGATGCAGGTTGTTGGCACACACCCAGTGTGTGTGTAAAAAGAATAACATTTACAACACAGATCAGAAGTTATTTCACTTTCAGTGAAAGGCTTTTGCAGAGGGAAGGTAAATGTGATCAAAATAATATGTAGGGTTTTCTGCTTTGCTGCAAGGGCAGCACTGACTTTTATTTTTACAGAAATGCATTAACTTGTATTCTTTTCATATTAAAACTCTTATCTAAAATTTAAGCTAGATCATGTTCTTTGCCCAGGCTCACATATTTCTCCTATTTAGTGCTAGGTTTTGACATGAAGCAAAATGATAATTTAAAAAAAAAAAAAAAATCACAGCTTTGTAGTGAAAATTATAGTGGACTCATATAACTTGTATATTAAAACCTACTGGAGAACCTCTGTGAAAATTAAAATGTCACAAGAAAACCTTACCAACTTTTCTGTGGTCTTGTATGTTAAACATTTGATTGCCTACTTTAACAAGTAGTGTTATCTAAATTCAGAGTTATCTATGCCAGTGTTAGGACTGACAAAATGTATTTGAGCCTTTTTCTCCAATCAGTCAGATTCTAGAAACCTGGGTAGTTCCTTAAAATTTGTTCTGTATTGTATGAAAATTGGGAGAATTCAGCCTGTTGCATGTACAAAGAGTTTGTGCTGATAAATCAAGTGGCCACTGATAATTTCTGAAGATTCTAAAATATGTGTGTGTATATATATATATATATATATATAAAAAAAACATAATTTTCAAACATAGAAAAGCCACATTATTCTGCTTAATTCTGTACAGGCTTTCTTTATGATCCATGTGGAATAGTGCAGATATGTTAGGAACTGTGACCTAACTTCGCATGTTCTTAGGAGCCAAGAACAAGTTCTGCATGCACACATCTCCTACTTCAGTCTTTAGAAGAGTAAACTTTAAAAGCAGGGAATGCTTGAGCATAAGAATCTGACTAACTTCACAGAATCACAGACTTGGCAATTGCTTGCTCATTTAGATACTCCCAGAGCAGCTCTTCTCCTCTTGTCTTGGGAAATATGATTTGTTTGGTTAAGACAAGGTAGGAAGGGGAGTGGAGTTAGCAACACCGTTTAAAGAATGAAGAGCAGGTGATGGCCATCACCACATGGCTTGGAGACAGTTGGTTAAGGAGGTAAAGATATTAATAAAAATCTGTGGGCAGTAGAGTACAATAGGGTACTTTAAATATAGAGGGTGTTCTTTAAGGGTACAAAAGCTGAGCTAATGATAGAAGTCCAATAGCAGGCAAGGATGATAAATTTCTGCTGTGCAGGAGAAGGTATAAATATTCAATAAATATTATGTTCTGTGTTCAGAAAGAGGCTGGATTATGCTTTTACATCTCACCTCCTCCATCATTAATGATGGAAAGAATGTATTATCACTGTACCAGCAACTATTAACATTAAATGTTTTTAAATCTGCTGTACCGACACCTACCAATACTAAAAAAAAAAAAAAAAAACTGAGAAGCTACCTGAATTATTAATTTTGAGTTTTAACAAATCATGGAACAGTGGAGAAATTCAAGAAGGCTGGAGAGGAAGGAGAATTAATCTCCCCAAATTTAGAAAGTATAATATGAACACCTTGAAAAGGCAGATAGTAGTATCTCAGTGAAGATTGAAAGAATTGCCTAATTAACACTAATCAGAATGGACAAGGCAGACCCTGTCTTACACTGCTACATGGGGTGACACCATGGAAAGGTGATTGGTTTTGTCTTCACCCTTGTTGAGTTTCACGATTCTTGATAGCTCTTTCCTTCAGCCTGTCCAGGTCCTTCTGAACAGAGGTCCTGCCCTCCAGATCCCAATTTCATCTCAGTTGCAGCCAGGCTAGCAGTGCACACAGTCATCGATGCAGGTGTTAAACAATGTTGGCCCCAGGATTGATCCCAAAGTAGTACCATTGGGAACTGGCTGCCAGTTGAACTTTATACCATTGATTGCCACCACTCTTTAGCCTGATGCTCCAGCCAGTTTTTCATCCACTTTATCATCCCCTTTCCAAAACATACATCACTATGGGCATGAGGATGCTGTGGGAGGCTACATCAAAGACCTTCATAAAGTCAAGGTGAACAGCAAATGCACACTGCCCTCACAGTATCCCCAGGACTAGTCACCTCATCACAAGACAATAGTTGGGTTGGTTGAGTGTGACAGACCCTTGATAAATTTGTGCTGGCTGTTCCCAGCCTCCTCCCTGTCTTTCACATGGTTGAAAATGGCTTTGAGGAGGCTTTGCTCCATAACCTTTCTGTGGAGTGAGATTAGGCTGACTGGCCTGTAGTTCCTCAGATCTTTTTTCTTGCCTGCTTTGAAGACAGGTGTGCTATGTGCTGTTTTCCAGTCTTTGGGAATCTCCCTTAATGCCATGACTTAAAATATGTTAGAGTTATCCTTGCAGTGACAGTAACCATCTCCCTCAGCTCTCTTGGATGCATCCTTCTGATCCTATGTGTTTGTACACGTCCAGTTGTATTTTCTTACTGATCTGTGTCTTCAGCTGCTGTTGGTAATGGTGTAACCTCAGCCTTTTCCATGCTGTCACCTGGTTTCCCTCTCCATTAAGCACTGAGACTTTATGTTCCTTGGTCTGTTTTTGTTGCCAGTGTGCTTGCAGAAGTCTTGTCACCTTTTCTATCCCTTGCTAGTTGCACTTGCAGGTGAGCTTTGCCTTTAACTCTGGACATGTTTGAGTAGTGTCTGAAGTACTTAAAACTCAGCTGACATTTAGAGACATTGAATAGCTTGAATTTGGCCATCACGTAGGAATTAGTGCTTTATTCAAAACCATAGATGGGAAGTTATTTAATTAACCTAAGTGAGAACTTCAGTGTTAGAATGTGAGGACTTACCAGGACTCAAGCAGTACCAGTGTCCCATGGCATGGATTTTGTGGGAAATGAGTGAAAAGCTACTGTGTGTCAAACCACAATAGCTTAGTTGCTTTAAAAGCTTGGTTATGCTTAATTGGTTTGCTCTTGAAGTACTAATTCAGTTTAGTCTTGGTTAGTTTGAGATGTAACTGAATGACTTAGGAATACAAATATCCTTAGGAACAGAAGGCAAAGCTGGAGGCCCATAGAGAAGGAATGTTCCCAGGGTTAGCATAGTCTGTGCACCACAGCTGGTTGCTGGACAATGGCCAGGAAGAATTTTGACGTGTTTATTTCACATTTTTTTTTCTCCATGACTGTGTTTTGAGGACACTTCATTAAGTATGTCCTGTAGTCTTTGAAGCTCTGTGCCTTAAACATTTTTCAAAGAACAAACAGGGTGGTGGATGCAAAAATGAAAATTACATTGGTAAGGACGGTTGGCACGATGAGAACAACACAAGTGAGTGAAGGCAGCAAACTAGGACAGGCTAGACTTTGATGTGTTCTTTTCTTGTCAGTTTAAATGTCTGAAGGTTTTTGTAATAAGAAGGTGTGTTTCATCAGTAATATTGTGCTGACACAGTAATAAATACTGCAAAAAAGGTATCATTCAAGTAAATCATAGACTGTGGATATACACTTTGTCTTGCAAATGTCCTCTGTGCTGCGTGGTGAACGGCATACCAGTGTGAATCACAGCCACGCTGTTATGCTGCCTCTGGATGCTAATCAATCAAGCAACATCACCAGATCTAGATTCGTAGAATAGTTTAGGTTGGAAGGGACTGGGAAGATCATCTACTTTCAACACCTCTGCCATGGGCAGGGACACCTCCCACTAGCCCAGGTTGTTCAAGCCTTCAACCTGGCCTTGAACACCTCCAGGTATGTGGCATTCACAACCTCCCTGGGCAACCTGTTCCAGTGTCTCACCACCCTCACTGTAAAGAATTTCTTCCTAATATCCAGTCTAAATCTCCCCTTCTCAAGATTAAAGCCATAGCCACTCATCTTATCACCCAAGCCCTTGCAAAAAGTTCCTTCCTGGCTTTCCTGTAGCCCCCTTCAGGTACTGGAAGGCTGCTCTAAGGTATCCCCGGAGCCTCCTTTTCTCCAGGCTGAACCGCCCAAACTCTCTTAGCCTGCCCTCAAGGGAGGTTCTCCAGCCATCTGGTCATCTTGGTGGCCCTCCTCTGGACCTGCTCCAGCAGCTCCATGTCCCTCCTTGTCTATCTGAATTTTACAATTGGTATTAATAAATCTCTTTATACCAGACCGACTAGAAAATGCACTGGGTCAGACCTCTGGAAGCTCCCAGCCAGGACCTGGGGCATTCCGTGCAGCACAAGTCACTGAAGCAGTGACAGTCCTTTCCCAGAAAATGAGAGGGAGCAAAGAATGCAGGCCAACAGCTGAACTTCTCTGCTGGGGTCATGTATGAAATAGTTGGGGCACAGCAGCAGCAGGGAGGGAGGATGCTGCATCATCTGTGTGTGCTCAGCACACAGCTGGGCGATTGCTTCTCTTGCTGCAGTTTTCACAAGGGTTCTGTAGTCCACTTCTTAGGCTGTGGAACTTTAAACTGCCCTCAGTTTTGCAAGATAATTTTGACTACATTGTTTGAAAGTTGGGAATTCCTTTTATCTACAAGTATGGAATCTATGTAATATTCTTTAACACTTCAGATACTTACTGTCATAAAATACGACCTTTTAATTTTTGCACTAAACTTGGAACTGAGTTTTATGAGGATATTCCAGTGAGATTAGGTTCTATCTTGTAAACTTAATGTTTGATAATTCTTTGTTCTGTAGTGGAAGAATTATTATATCTTTAGGAGGCAGTAAATGTGGAAGTCATGTAGGATTTCAGTTTGCTTATGCTGGTCATTAGACATTTGTTGGTTTTTAAAGTGTGATCTGTTAAGCATGTTTGGGAAACATAGGATATAATTTATAGCTGGGCAATGTTTTTAATGTTCAGCATCATTAAGACTGTGTTTACATCACTGGTTTTAAAAGTGCATATATTCTTAAAGTTGCTGGGCACTGAGCTATCCAGAAAAAGGGTCCTTAGCCCTGAAATGCTGCTGGTGTTAGCACCATTAGAGCCAGAGTTTGGGGCTGAAGCAGTGTAGCACAAACCCAGTGACAACAGTTCTTAGTTATCAAGGGTTGGGGCTGGGCTGGCCACTAGACAAATGACAGATGGTTTCCATTAACCCCTCCTCTTTCCCAAAGGGAAAGAGAAAGGGAATAAAGGAGAGACTTATGAATGGAAAAATAAAAGTACTTCAATGAAAAAAAAAAAAAACAAACAAGAAAACGAAATGTCTACAAATATACAGACCCGAGATCAGACCTGACACACACCCGCCATGCATAGCAAGAGTGTCACCATCATCACTGATGCTGTGGGCAGGCACTGGGGAAGTCCCAGATAGGAAACAGATTCAGGAACTGGATTCTGAAACTGAATTCAGGAATGCAGACTGGAATCGAAAGCAGAACAGAGTCGTCCTTGGACACTGGCCATTGAAGAGAGCTTCACCCTTGTGATCCCTCAGCTTTATACTGGATGTAATGTATATGGAATGGAATCCCTTGTTGGTCAATTTAGTCACATGTCCTGCTTGCTCCTCCCTGCTCGTGCAGCCTCTTACTTACTGCACCCCTAATGTGGCACACAAGATCTAGCAGTGACCTTGGCCTCTGTAGGAGCAAGTATAACAAGAGGATTTCTGCATACCAGTCCTTGGTACTAACTATAAACATGGAGCATTATCACTGCTAGAAGCAGATACTGTGTAAAAATATGCTAACTTCAGAAAGCGCAGCTAGTGAGGAGAGACTTAGCAAAGACACTAAAATCACTGAACAGAATTAGTTCTAACTCAAAACAGGAAATTAGTACATATCTGATTACTCATCTGGTATATTCTTCAGTACAGGACAATCTGCAAGGGCCAGCTGTGCCTTACAGCAGTTATACATTCTCCAGTGAATTCTTCTGTAGAATTTTGAGGTTGTTTTTGAGCTCAGCTGAAGAAAACAGACCTTTTCCTTCAGCATAAGAAACTAAGTATTTCAGTGTACAGCACTAGTACTCTTTTTCTCTTTGTTTCTGTAATTTCTGTCTTAGAAATGGGTGTCTTACAGGTAATCCTCTTTTGGGGGGGGGGGGGTGTGGTGTTTCTCTTAGAAGTCATTAGTTGACAGGTAGTTTTGAATTTCAATGTACTGGTAATCCAGACCATCTTGTTCTAGGTCACTTCTTGTTTGTTTTAAGCCAAAAGTTGAAATTGCCCTATGTTGTTTCATGAGTAAGCTGTTATTATCAGCAGCATAGAACCTGTTGTGTAGGCACAGTTCCACTCTGACAGATGGGCACAATGTGGGCATGCCAGCCAACTGTTCTGCACATCACCTAATGGGGGATGAAGGGAAGAATTTTTACCCAGGCTTGCCACCGTGGCATTCAGTGCCTCTAAGGCTTGAAGATCAGGAAATGCACTCAGACTGGTCTGAGTCTCACAGGAAGACCAAAAATTTAAAAATAGCCTGGGTTTTAGGTTCTGCTGGGTTTGTTCTGGGAAAAGTGACCGGCTGCAGTGAAGCTTCCGTTTCTTTTTGGCTGTCTGCTGAAGTCACCTAATGGGCACAGTCAAAAAGGATTCTGCCTCAGACACACATTTCTCCCTGATTAATTTCCTGAGCATGGAAGCATAAGCAGTGTGTAATTTCTCTTGCAAGAAAGCTGCTGTTTGTGACTCCGTGCATATCTCTTTGGATGTAGAACATGAGGATCTCTTGCTGTAGGATGAAATCCTACTATGAAAATACAATTAAAATAGAAAGTTCTGAATAGAATAAATCTGACTTCTGTGACTGCATAATATTTTTGCAGGTTTTCAGACATGCAGATCAGCTGTTGCTTGGTTATTGGGGCTTGGGGCTTTGGAGGATTTTAAATTTTTTGAAACAAATTAGCTTACTATTTTGTGCTTGATTTTATAAAGAAGCCAAGCACTGCAGGCTTCTGGCAACCACGCTTGCTTGAACAAATGCTTTTGTGTGTTACACTAGTCAGATTTTATGTCTATCATTTTTTTTTCCCTTGCTCAGTATTTTTGTATAGCTTCAATGTTTTAATCATTTGTTTCAAGTCCAACTCTGCCCTTCAATACCAGTGAATTGTGCTAACTTTCCTGGAAGTTGTTCTGGTACGATTCATTCATGTTTTTGGGGGAACTTGGTGTCTGTTGAAAAGTTTCTAAGTAATGAGAAACAGTGGTTGCATGGCACTGTCATTTCCAAGAGAGGTTGTGAAAGAAGAGGTGTGAAAAACAGAGTGACTAAAATTGCCTTTGAAATATAAATTGCCATTTCATGGCTTTCTGTTGGGAGAATGTGTCTTATGATGGTACTAAGTAATTTTTCATTTTAGCTGTATGTTTTCCTTCTGAGCTGAAATTACATAATATTTAAGTAACACTTCTTTACATGCCTAGTTTTAATTTAAAGTTCGTAATTAAGCTTAATGTGAAATTACAAGATTTGATTTAATGCCTCCCTTCAGTACCTGAACTAATGTTTGCTGCATTAGAAGGTGCAGTCATCATTGAGAAGCTTTGTTCTTTTAACAAAAGGTACTAAAAATAAATTCACTTAGGGTCAGAGTGGTTTAGTTTAATACTGTTATGATAATGAGTACTATAATTACTTTCAGAGAGTTCTTCTTTCCCAGAGGATGAGACTTTTTTTTTTGTTGTTTTGATGTCTGCTTAAAGCATGAGAATGACAGTAAAATTAATGTCATAACCTTTACAGCCTATTTATCGTTTTCTCTGGCGTATCCCGAAGGATTTTGTGCAACATCTAAAATAAATGTCTTAGTATGGACAAGCATCAAATTAGGTTAATTGGGTTCACCTGATACTCAGATTTAGTCTGTCTATCAGGACACCAGTTTCATATAAAAGACCTGTGGGTATCTTTTTGTGCAGATTGCTTTTAAATTATTACATGTAGATGCTCCGCTTCCTTTGATTGTTAAAGACCAACTTACAGGGTAGGATTTTTCTAATTTATTTGATGTTTTTGCTCTTTCTGGTTGAAAATTCATTTATTCTTTTATTCTGTGGCTATGAGTATACTATAGTGAGTAGTACAGGGATAATAGAACTTATTTTGTGACATTAAGATAAATTTTACTTTTTTTCTGTCTAACTTCAACTCCACTTCACATAAATTTCTTGTAATAGATTTCTTTTCATCTCTGACCAGCCTGCAGCAGAATATGAGACCTGCTTTGAGTTCAGGAGCCCTGTGTCTTGAATGACTTCATTTATTGTGCTATAGTAAAGTTACAAACTGAGGAAAACAGATTCTAAGATTATATTGAATATCATAGACTGCAATTTGATACATGCCCTAATCATAAATATATGTAGATGTTAAATATCTGTTGAGCTGTTCAGCTTTTCCAAAAGGAAAGGTTACTTGATTAAAGATCTGCAAAAATACAGTCAAAAGTTCTTCAATATAACAATTGTAAAAAACAAACAAAAAAAGATACAAATGTTCAGAAGTTAAAAAATTATTTTGAGAAATTATACATTTTTTTCTTATTGACAGTAGTTAATCAGTTTAGGCTGTCAGATAAACACTGGCTTGTCTAGATCAGGACTAGATCTACACTTTATCATTCTGCACATTACTCTTTCTCAAATCAGTGTTGGCTGTTCAAAGTGTTTGGATTTGTATGGTCCTATTTTCTGTCATAGCATTACTGTTTGTGAGTGATTAGAAGAAGATGTGGAGCTTGTGTTTCCACCTGGTATCCTAAGAGTTACTGATCTGTATTGTAGAGTCTGGTTTGCTTGCTATAATTCTAAGAGGAAGTGGTCAGCCTAAGAAGGTGTGATGGTTTGAAACTGTCTTTTTAATTTTTCCTTGCAAAGTTCAGAACAGAGAAAGTGAAAGAATGTAAATAAGTCACTATTGGGTGTAAGAAAGCAAAATAACGATTGTTCTAAACACTTCCATTGGATAGATAGAAATGTTTAAGAACTATTACCCAAAACAAAGTAGGCATTCGGCACATTCTGCGTTCTGCAGTGGGGGCAGTTGCTGGGCTGTCTGGCTGCTGTTTCTTCTTCTCTTCTGGCTGAAGATAACACACTGACCTTGGCAGTTAACAACTTTCTGCTCTAACTAAACTCTGCTTCTCTGTCCAGGGGGGTCTGGGGGGGAAGCTCCCGGGAGAGAGAGGCCCCTTTGGGAGGGTCCCCTTGGGGGGAAGCAAAGGGAGATCGGTTGTGATTTTCTGTTGATTGTATATATTTGTGAATGTTGTGAATTTTGTATATTTGTACATATTCATTGCATTTCATTGTAGATTTTAGACTCTGCTTGTAAATACAGCTTTTCATTTGCTTCCAGACTGAGCTAGCCTGGTTGTTGTTGGTGGGGGGGGAATTTCTGCTCACACCGACACAGAAGGGCACCATTTTAAATGATTTAGTGCTCCTTACAACTGGGAGGAATCATGAAAACATATGGAAATATGATTTCAGAGTAATAACTTTGAGAACTTTCATTTGAACATAATTTCTTTGTTTCTTACAAGAAGATGTGTTGGTTTAACTGCTTCAGTGTTGGAAATCCTAAAGTGGATCCTAAAGAAAAACTTCAGACTTTGTGAACAGCTCAGTTGAGCAGTATGGCCTGGAAGAAGAAGGATGTCTTACACTGTGGGTGGCAAGTTGAAAATCCACATTGGTTCCTAGAAGCATTTTAGCATTCTAAAATTACAGTGGTGTGGCCTGATCCATTCTTGTAGGTTAGGGGGGAGTTGTCTATAAGTAATCACAATGGGAAACTACAGGTAGAGGATCTGACGTGTTTGTGTCCTGGGTCTGACAGATCAGAGGTGGACTGTTTAAGTACCACGGACAGAGGCTCTTGGAGGCAGCCTGGGATGTGCTGATAGGCATCAGCAAACCTGCCCCTGGGAGGTGCTGGTTGATGTGCAAGAGCTTCTTACTACATATGGCTCAGCACAGAAGATAGAGCTCCCAAAGAGCAGTTTTGCTGCCACACTCAGTTTTATTTTATGCTTTGGTATTATATTTCTTGGAACTGGAATTGGTTTTGCCTCTTTTATACTATACTGCTGCCCACAGAACCATCTTCCTGGTACCTGTCCATTGCTTTTTGAGAGTCAAATGCATGATGAAGAAACATTCAAGCCTTATTTTTGTGTTTGATAATCGTGTCAGAATTTGTCCTGACTATTTTTTTATTTGTCCAAACCCAGTCTTTTGGTACTTCATGTGCTCAAAAGAGGCCTGTTGAGTCCAGAATGTTCTTTATGTGAGATTCTACCAGCTGTTAAATTGGCCAGGAAAGTAAGCAAACTGCACATCTGCACAGCTGGCTTTGCTCATGGGAAATGTTATACATATACACTATTGTGAAAGCCTAGATCCAAGTAAAACCCCCAAGCAGTTGGAGTTCCATGTATTGGTCAGTGGTCTCAACCTGTACTTTCTCAAAGTCTCCAACTGCATCAGCACAAGAGTTTTATAATAACTCTGTGTGACTTCCAATGTGTTACTAGTGGTCAGCTGAACCAAACTATTATGCAGCTATTCCAAAAACTAGACCATTTTATGATAAAGAAAATCTAAGGGGGTAGAAACACAATTTTATATTGTCTTGTTACTTGACTGTTGAACCACACTGGACCCCAAAGCTTAAGCAACACAGTGACTGTGCTAGAAAGAAATAATCAACTCTTAACGTTACTGGGTGGCCACTTGATGTGATGCTGCTCTATATCAAACCTTACCATCAAACCATACCAAGGTTTATGCATCAAACCTTGCAGTAAGTTCCAAATTTAGGAGAGGTGGTAGAGTAATGTTGGCTTCACAAATGCAAGCCAACATCTTTGTGGCATCCATGGAAGATTCTGCTCGTCAGTTATATGGGATCCATGCAGTCAGATATTTGAAGGAAAATAATTGCTTAACCCTGCATTGTCTGTGATTCTTTAGAATGCATTGTTGCATTGGAATTCATAATGTCCTCTTTCCTGGCTGTAATGGGGGTTTTCAATGACATGAAGCTGAAGTGAGAGATACCTAGTGTTGGAATGGGAGAGTGCATGTACAGATGTGTGAGATCCAGGGAAACTCCTGGTATTTTGCACGTGGTATGGACATACTGGCAACCATTCTGAAACATAATTTTTAAGTATTATTGTCTTTGCTTTGCCTTTTTTTTTTAAGTTTATGAAGAATTATCAGAACATCTTAAATGTCTGTATTTCTTCTTTGCAGGAGCATTGTCGTGACTATTAAAGGGCATAATGCAGAATCCTTTAACTTTTTCTGCAGGTATAGTATACTTTCTGTACTTGTTGTTTGTGATTCAAAATGTGAAAGAAATACCATCATTAATAAATCACTACATGACTCATGTCTGCTATTCTGTCCTAATATGGTTTTTAAAAGCCATTATACTGTAACATTTATCACTTTGAACTATTGCAATAGCTAGGATAATTTTCTTCTTTAGGAGATTGCTAATTACCATTACCACCTCTAGTTGAAACTTGAAATAGATAAATCTGCTTCTTGTTTGATTATGCAGAATTAAGTGTTCAGGTCTTACTAAATGTATTTAATCCTCAGCTATTGGAAATTCATTGTCATATTTGACCTTCGTGTAATCTGGGATCAAACTTTGCAAGTTACTTGGAAGTTATGCTACAAGGCTAGCACAAACAAAAAAATGACACATTTTCTAAACACAAACTTAGATTTTTAGATTTTAAATGCCCTTTCTCCAGCATTCCTGTTCTTGCTAACATTTTTCAGTCTTAACTGTATTTCTCCTATGT
The DNA here is from genome assembly GCF_027791375.1 of Indicator indicator. NCBI lineage: Eukaryota > Metazoa > Chordata > Aves > Piciformes > Indicatoridae > Indicator > Indicator indicator. The sequence continues at coordinate 10,989,993 of NC_072029.1, forward strand.
TTGGCTCTTTAGAAGTCGTCTTTTTTGATATATTCAGTGGGGTTAGCATCTTGAATTTTCCCCTCCATTATTAGTAAGGGTATTTGTGCTGCACCTGTGTATTCCCAAGCCTTTAAATGTGCAGCAGTAACTTTAATTTCCTTGTCACAATGCTAATGTTTAAATATGATGAATTTTAACTTCAGTGCCTTTTTTTAATGATGGCTTTAAGTGTGAGTAGATGTTTGATGGCTGTAACGACAGTCTAATGCACCTTTCAGAACCACTGCAGGTTGTCTGTTAAGTTTCCATTATTAGTATTTATGTTGATTAAGAAAAGCACTATCTGTTACTTAACTTGAAGCCTTGAGCTTTTCCTGTCGTGTGAGTTTATATGTTACCTGCTTTGTGAAGTGTGTTTTTATGATGCTGATATAATTCTGAGGAAGCTGTTCCAGACAGATGTCATGCAAATGGATCTTAGTTGATGAGTTCTGTGTGTAATGGGACTATTCTTTCAAGGGAGACAGGACTTACTGTTATGCAAGGCTGTCCTCCCTGCAGCGTGCTCTACAGCCACAGGCTTGTGAGAGAAATACTTAAATTAAGGCTTTTAAATACTAGAATTAATTTTTCCTTTAACAGGAATTTGACCACTCTTATAGCCATTTTGCGTGTGTTACCTTCATTTTAAAGCCATTTCTGAATAACAGGGAGAGAACATAGAGTGCAAAGCTGTTTGCAAAGTTGAAATTGATGAATCATTTACTTGGAGATTTTTTTTTTTTTTTTTTTTCTTAAACAAAAATTCATTCCAGTCAGTGTTCCATCTGTTCTCAAATTGCACCCAAAGTGGATTATAAGAGCCATGTTATAAACTTTGGAAGTGAGGGTTCATGTTAAAAATCATAACCAGATCCTGACCAAGAGCTGTATCAGTGTGAAATCATGATATTCTGCAATTGTCCTAGTCTCAGTGTGGTATTTGTATTCTTTTGCTGTCAATCTTTTTTTATTGTCACTTTCGTTTCTTAATGTGTTACAGCACTTTGAAGATTTTGAAGTTATTAGCAATTTATAATGATTTACATAGAACTTCAACATTGGTGCAATTTCTTATCATTTGTTTTCAAACCTTTTATTTGTATTGGAAGTAGAATACATCCATCAGTTCCTTTCAGTATGGCAGTTTTGTCAGTCTTTTCTGTACTTCTAAAGTGCTTGTTATTTTTTGGTTGAGTATGGAAGTAACAGTTAGTGCAAGTTCTTTGAGTGATAACATAAAGTCTTCACTGCTACCATTTGTCATGTAATAGCAGAAGATCTGTCATTTGATTCATACTCCGTCAGGGCACCTGTGTTTTTCCTCAATTTAAAATATTTTATAAGAAAGGCAATTATCATTTATATAACAAGCAATTGTAACTCCGTGTCCAAATGGATCTACTTTCCTGAATAATGGCAAATATTTCACACCTAAGATTTTAATTTTTCCCTAGGAATTACGAAATTATCATTGAAGCATCACATTCTTTCACACTCATGTTAATATTTGCTGTCAAGTAAGTGCTGGGATTTTTTTTATAGTGCTCCACAATGTCATAAAATGCCAATGTACCATTACAGAACTGAAGCACCTTTGGCTGTGAGGATTATAAAATGTTGTTAAGTGTCTCTAATGTGAAATACTTGTGCATTTTACACAGTTACTGTGCAAAACATAAGGAAGTCCTGTTTATCTAGGAATGTAATACTTTTAAAAACTACACTTTTAAGAAGCATATCACAGGCTGCAATCAGTTTTGTTTCTTTAGTATGCTTATTTTGAATTAAAAAATATAGTTGTGGGTTTTTTTTTAAAGTCGTTACATAGTTCAGTACATTTTGTGTCCATGTTACTGTGGTCATTTGGTGCTGGGAGATCTCAAACTTCAATTAGCCATGCAAACGTGTTTCTTAGCATCAGCTCTCGCTTTGCTGGAACCCCTGCTGCCTTTATATCATTAACATAAATGCAGGTGCAAATAGCATTTATGTACTTTGATAGAAAGCAGTTGGAGACATTTCACTGTGGGACACAACACTTTCAGATTGTGTACATCTGTTCAAATAATGTATCCAAGCCAGTGACATGAATGTGAGGATAAAAACATCTGCCCCTGAGACCATTTGCCATACAGCAGATGCTTACATCTTTATTTATGCAGATGGTTTGTGTGATGAGCTGAGCAGTGATGAAAGCAAGAAAGTTTGACAAAGAATTCAGGGTATTGCTTGGGATGGGAAAATATGTTGGTAATAAGGCTTTGTTTTCAGATGTCAACCAAAAGAACATCTGTTCTAAATACTGATGTTTTTAAGTAACATGGACGTGTTATTTGGGACATAAACTGCATTAACTCTAAATCAGTAAAGGATTTATTTTTTTTAAATCACGAAAGAAATGTACTGCAGTTACAGGTAGTAAGTAGTTTAGGAGAAGTTATTTCAACAAGAAGGGTCAGCTGCTTTGCTTCAACAGTTTCTCAAGTTATGCAAAAGACTGAATTGACTCAGAAGTTTGCAAAGGTGGAATATTTTTGAAGTAATAGCATAACTAGTCATGAGGTTCAGAGGTTGTGTGCGCTGCTGGAGAAGATTTTCTGACTTCGGGGATTTTTCAATGGAAATATTTATTGTTACAGGATTATTAGACAAGTAGTTTAGCCTTTCAGTTGTTTGACAGTGACTCTAGGGTAGTCGACGCAAGTCACAGATGTAAAGTGAGATGACCTTTTAAAGAGAGAATAGACGATAACCGCAGTGTGGTCTGCCGAGCGCCCCCGGGGGCTGCCCAAGCGCCCGCGGCCCGCCCTGCGCTTCGGGGCCTGTCTGGCTCCGGCGCTGGCCGGAGGCAGCGGTGACGGACACCCGACTCCCCCTGCTGGACTTTGCACCCAGGGGCTCCTTTGTCTGCCAGCGCAGGGCAGATACACGTGAATTTAATTAAAAATGCTGGTATTCCGTCACATGGCAGGTTAGGGATGTCATCTTTAGCCTGCATTCCTGGTTTAATCCCTTCTCTGCTGGCACCCAGGACAACTGTTTGCTGGTACATTATCACTTAGCAGCAGGGTATTCAGTCAATGCCTTTACAGCACATCCAGTACCTCTTTCTGACATCCAGTCCTGCCTCTAAACAGTATAGTGGCCAGCATGGACAAACTTAGCAATGCCAGTTAGCATTGCAAATAATCATAATTATACACAGAGGGAGGAAAAACATTAAAATACTGTAATTTAAATTGTTTTCTGCTATGTCCTACTGCCAGAAAGGCCCTAGCTATGTTCAGGTTCAGCAGCGAGTGACAGTTTTACATTCTGAAAACTCAGGTCTTACTAACCAATATCACAGTCTTCCTGAAGATGTTTCAGTTTTCCTGTGCTATGCAGGGCTATATCTGTCTTTGAAAAAAATGTACATATCAATTTGAAGTACTGTGGAGATGCTCTAATCTTTATTTTTGTTTTAATCCCTAGTGGAATTGACTACAAGTGGCAATGTTTTGTGTATCTCAGCCAGAGCAGTAGAGTTCTTTTTCTGAACAAATTTGGGTCATGGAGAAATGAAAGAGGATACAAAGCAAACAAAAACCCTGGGTAGAGTTCCCCATTGAAAAGTTAGATAACTTTAGGCAATTTTCAAAGGAAATGAGCTATTTACAAAGTCCCTCCAAAAATACTCTCCAGTTGTCATCTCAGTTTAACAGGGTGCCTCTGTGTTCTGCCTCTTTCTTTGGGGAGCGATAAACACGGTGCACAGTTCATATAGGAAGACTCAAAATAGGCCAGGTTAGTACTGGCAGTCTTCTGATCCTCTTCTCTTCTTTAACAAGGGAACACTTTTCAAAGTTCGTACTGCAGAAATCATCATACAGATGCTTTTAATGCCTTGATTAAATTACATTGAGGCAAAGTGGTGAATTAGTTTTTTCTCATACATACAGGCTTTTGTCAGAAAGATGTGCTCTCTTTTTCACCCAAAAAAAAAAAGATACTTCTTAAAAGGAATAAGAATCTTGTTTGTTGTGCTATCTGCATGTCAATATTTGCAAAAATTAGTTTTTTGGAGTACAAGGAATAATTACTGCGATCAGATGTACATGTTTCTTGGTAAGATGAAGACAGATTCTGTTCTCAGCTTGTTTGAAAAGGGAACAAGAGTCTAGTCAGAAAATACTTCATGATATATTCATAAAATGACTCTACTTGACCTTTTTGTGCTGCATAGTTCCTGAAGAATTCTGCCTTCGTTTTTGTAGCAGACCTGACCATTATTGTTTCCTGCACTTAAAGAAAAAATAAGTCTATTAATTACCATTTCTATTAGGCATATCAAGGTTTTGTCCAGGTTGATGTGACCCTGATAGACCTTTTAAAAAGGTCTTTATGTTGACATTGACTTTACAGTGAATGAATTACTGTTTAGGCCCATACCTTTCTTGAAGTTCGATAAAAGAAATGTCAACTGGCAGTTCTCCCAGAAAATAACTTTAAAAAATCCAATTACAGCCTTTTCTTTTGACTCTCCTGTTTATCCCCACCTTCTAAGATACCTTATTTATGTTTGTAATGCTGTTGAAGGTCTGTGAATTAGGAGTTTATGACCAGTCCTTCCATCACCTCCCTTCATCTATTTTTTTTTTATTAGTTCTCCCAAGCAGCTGTGTCACTGCAGCCTTGCTTCTCAAATCTCCAGGGATGTTATCCTTTATGGAGGAGAGTCATTGGGCAAAACTGACAAAGATAAACCCCTGGGTTTGCAGTGATACCACCATAATTCCCATTCTACTCAATTGAGTGCTGTCAGAGCAGTGCAGTTTCTAGATTAATGCCCGCTTGTCATGGTAGGTTCCTGAAACTCTTAGCTGTACAGAAGCTGAAACACAGGCTTTGATGTATCTAACAGCCTCTCAGACAAGTTCCGTGCTTAAACAGAAAAGAACCAGTGGTTTCATCTTTAATAGTGATTTGTGTGGTTGCAGAGGCCAGGCACCATCTGGAGCCCATAGATTTATCTGCATAAACCTTATTCCTAAATTCTCTTATTGCCATAGTGATTTTTTTTGTTTTCAACTGTAAAGATGTAAAAAGATTAATAATTACAGATGCCTTATGTCTAGCTCTCTTTGTCAGTTTTAATTTCTTGATACGAAAATATTTTGATCTCCTTAAAAACCTATTAATTATGTTGACCTTAACATGAAATTAGAAGCTTATAATTTGAAAGACTTGCCTTAAAAAAAAGCAAACCAAAATAAAAAACCCAAACAAAAAAAAAAAAGGGAAAGTTTTAAGGTTCACAGACATTACATGAGAATTGTTAAGAGAACGTGTTGATCTGCATTTTAACTTCATTGCAAAAGAATGCTTAAAAATCTTTTATGCATATATGTTCTGACTTTTAGGAAAGACTTGCAAGACTCTCATCCTTTATAGAGTAGCACAGAAATAGGTTAAGCCCTGCATTGCCCACATTTTGTATAAGATGTTGCTTTTGAATATTGATTTACCCACATGTGGCTTATACATTTGATATATAACTCATAAAGGTTACTTGAAAGCTGTTGGCCACTTGTTATTCCCTGTGGAAACAGGATTCCAACTATAATTTGAAGGTGGTTGGGTAAGATAATATATCATGAGTTAGTATGGTGTCTAGATGCCCTGGATATCATGAAGTTACAGAACGATAGGGGTTGGAAGGGACCTCTGGAGATCATCTAATCCAGCACCCCTGCCAAAGCAGATTCATGTAGAGCAGACTGCACAAGGCAGCATCCAGGCAGATTTTGAATGACTGCAGAGATGGAGACTCCACCACCTCTCTGGGCAGCCTCAGTGCTCCGCCATCCTCAAAGTAAAGAAGTTCCTCACGTTTAGATGGAACTTCCTGTATTCAAGTTTGTGCCCACTACCTCTTGTCCTGTTCTGTGCACTGCTAAATATATCCTAGTGTTTCTTCCACATAGTCAGTTCAGCAGTTAAGGAGAGGCCATTTCCTTGTTCCAACTTGGATGTTTGGACCTAAAGCTATAGTTTTAGGAAAAATCCAGCCTTGCCAGCAGCAGGAGCATGCTCAATAGAACGTAAGCATTGAGAAAACTACCTGCTTAAAGAACCTATTGAATGCATGCCAGTATCTTAAAAATGTGATCATGGTCTTCACAAAATGCACAGATGTGTTAGTAGATTGGTTGGTTGTTTTGGTTGGTTGTTTTGAATGCAGGCATACCTGAGGATGGCTGGCATTTTCTGTTGACATTCATGTTATAACATTACCTGAGGCAAATACCCAGAATGGAACATTCCACCCAAATAGTTATTACTAGGCAGAGTTAGAAACAACTGCAGATGAATTGCTATAACATACAGAGCTGGGCATTCCTGATGCTTTATTCCCAAACTTACTTCATACAGGTGTGTGGCCAAATTCTATTTTCTAGAATATCTGCAGTTCCCTTGATTTACAGGGGTTTACAAGAAGTGCAAATCAGCATAGAATTTAGCCTCTGTATTTGAAAGCCTCATGAAAACTACTGAACCTTCATTTTTCTGAGCTTTTCTCTTTGGTGCTGTTGTCTGTCTGGCATACACTGAAGCCAGAGCATCCCATCTGTTTACCACATTAACTAGCTTTACTCAGTTACTAAGCTATCACCTTTCATTTGGTGTGCAATATATTAGCTTTAAAGACTGTTCTTGAGGAGAGAAAAATGGCAAAGAGCAAGTAACAGCAGCTTTCTTAACACATTAACTGGAAGTTAATGTTTTCTATTGTCATTACATATTGCCTTTTTCTGAGGTTTGTTGGTTTGGGGAGTTGTATGGGATTTGTTTTGGGGTTTTATTTGTCTTGGGATCTACTTATAACTGACCAAAGTGCTTTTGCAGGTGGTGGTTTTTTGCATGCTAATCCTGCAGAGAAACATTGTGTCCGACAAAGTATGCTGGGTCAGCACAACCAAGAAACTTGTGCTGGAAAGACAGTATCCACAGGTATTTAGTGTGTATGGAGATATGGCAAAACGAGTGATTAACTGTCACTGACAGAAATAAATCCAGTACTGGTTGTTGGAAAGCTGTGCATTTTTTTTTTTCTTTCCCATCAAGCAGATATTCTTCCTTTCAAAGTCAGCCAAAGACTCAGCGATGTAAGCATACGTTTAATAAAATAATTCATTAAGCTTTTTCATCTATGTTGTGCCTTTCCCTCCAAATCAAGATGGTCCTTTTTTTGCTGCTATTGTCCAGTCATACACAAATTGATTACTTACCTACACAGGTTCAGTGATCCTACAAGGATTGTTTTTAAAAGTTAGTGCTGTTACACAGCGGTTTCTGGTATTTTGGTGATTTATTTTAGTGTTCAAAATAGACCAGATTAGTGGAGAAAATGAAATTGCTTCTGATGCTTTTGGCAGTGTCTGAGTTCAGTAATGGTATGTGGTTTACACAAAGAACAAACTAACTGAAGGAGGTACAAAAAGAGTGCAGAAAAGACTGATGAACAGGAGCACCATGAAAGGCTATTTCCTCTAGAGGACTCTTCCCAGCATGGCTGTATCGGGGACTTTGTGTCAGTGATTTTTTTTTTTTAAATTGGTGTAGCTTTGTCCAGTTCTATCTGATTTTAAGGTTATTTAGAAGGGGTGAAAGCTTATGACATCCTGCAGATTTCTGAGTGATTTAATACTTGCAGGTACTAGCATGGTAACCATTAATCTTTTAACAGAGACTTTTAAAGTAAATGGATTGTATTGCATTTGATTTAACCCTGGCTTAATTATTTAAAAGTGTCTGCCTGTTGCCCCAGCTCCTTGTGTATTTTAAAGACTGAGAACACAGCACTTAAAAGTGAGCTTCCTGTCATTCCACTATTAAATCTGTTTTCCTTCATTTTCTTAATTCTTAATGAAAATTTTAGAGAAAGTATAAAAATTTTTGTCTTCCAGTGAAGCATCTGTAATCTGATTTGTAGAAAGAATGCTGCCTGCACTCAAAGGCCATCCTCAAAAATGCCATTGCAGAGCCTCCCTTAATGGAAAATTCCCCTTCTTAGATGCAAGACTTCATGAGTTTGCATGAAGGCTTTTTCTGAAGTTGCAACTGACCAGTCAAAATGAATCCTTTGAAGTGGAGACAGAAATAATTTGGAATAAGATGTGACTAAAAGTTGACTGTCCCTGAAAGATGCATCTTAGTTTTCTAAGTGGCCAGTGTTAGGGGGGCAGAGACATGAATTACTTGTAGTGTCCAAAAGGGATTGTTGAAACTTTTAGCCAAGTATAAATGAAAAATAGGAATAGATTTGGTCACTGATGATAATTGCATACTCTGGATGGGGTCAGCAGGACTTCCAGCCTGTCAGCTGACTGGTTTCTTTTTCCTGATCCAAGATGCTAAATAATCTTCTACCAGTTCTTCCAATTAACTTCCCAAATCATATGCAAAATCCTACCCAAGTCTGAAGGATGGCCAGACAGCTAGTCTGCATCTAGCCCAGCTCTATATTTAGACACTGTCTAAGCTGCTTAACTACAGCAGCTGTGTTGGCTGAGAGAGAAATACAGAGCTGAGTATCCTTGGCTTACCAGTGGCATTGCAATGAATATTTCTGCACTGAACCATCTAATGTAAACTTAGGGGAAAGGAATGAAGGAAGTTGGAAGGAAGGAAAGTGAAGGAGGGAAGGAAGTACAGCTTGTCAGTAAGACTTATTTCTGATAAAATTACACTAGTTGGAAAAACTGTATGAAAAGCCCTTCTCACACAGTTACACCAATGCATAGTATTGTGCTAACTGCGTAAGAATAATACTGATCTAAATGGACCTTGTTTCAAAGAGCCTTTTGTGGTTGATGTTCATGAGGGTCTTGGCTTCTGGGATGATACTTTCTTCAGGAATGTTAAGCATGTGGAGAGACTTCTTTAAAGAAAAGCAATTTTACTGCCTAATTTTGCAGTTGGCAAATCAATGTATGTGAGAAGAATATGCTTGTTTTTTAAAGCTGATGTCATGCATTATTGTACAAATATTTCCTCCTAACCTCAACTTGGATTTATGCTTGTGTAGAGGGATCTCTCTTTGTATTTGGGTAGGATTTCCATATGTGCAGTAGTCTTGTCTGCACAGAATAGCTAGAAATTCTGAACATCTCTACAGACACTGAGCAGAAAGAAAGTTATGGTGGTGCCCAGTAGTTTCACTTAGAGGATCAGGAAGGTGCATAATAGCCTTGGGGTTTGATGCTATAGATGGCAATAAAAGGATCAGTGGTCTCTATCCTGCATAGTTAATACTCTGTGAACCTGCTGTAGGTCAGGTTTTGAGAAGCATCAAGTGTATGTATGCACTCTGCAGTTTATATGTGATTGCTCTGTGAATCTAGCATGTCCTGAAAGCCCTGGATTTTACTGCACATGTGCATACCATGAGTATGCCCAGGAGATCTGGTCATGAAAGATGATAGCTCTGAAATTTACAGTGTGTGTTGGGAAGTGTGTGACGTCTGAGAAGAACATCCAGGATTAAGATAAACTTCCTGGTGTTTCCAGGGTTGATGATAATTCACAGTTAGCTCTTGAAGTCTGTAACAATGTATAAATGTTTGTAATACAAGGCTTCAGAAGGGCAAGGAACAGAAACTTCCCTCTGGAACTGCTTTACTGCAGTATCCCATGGTCCCCGCATTCACCTTTACATCTTCAAATGTGGTTCTTCTCTCAATTTTTTTCTTACATTACTGGCCTTCCAATTGGGATCTTTCAATTTTGATTGACTGAGATTATTGGAAATCTGTTCATTCGTTTGGTGTTGGTTTGTTATTGTTCTTTTTTTCAGGAAACCTATCCCAGTTTTTGAGAACTGGAAGCATCTGTATTTGTATTTTGGACTGGGTAGTGAGGCTGTTATGAAATGGTTGTGGTGCAATTAATATAAAATACTTTTTTGTGGGGTGTTGAAGGTCAGCATATACCTCTGCTCCTCAATGCAGATCATCTCTTGCACATTTTACCTTTTTCCTTTGAGTTTACTTAATTATCCTCACATTCTTCTTTACTGAAAACATCTGCAACATTCACCAACACAAGTAGAAGCAGGAAGGAACTGTGATGCAACTGTGACAAATTGCAGCTTTCAAGAAACTATTTTAATAACTTACTGGGGTAGTTCTGTTGTGCATTAAAGGCACATAGGCAGTGTGTGTGACTGGGTAGTTAAGAGTGGTACATCTCTCAAGTTCTCTTTGATTTTATTACAGATTATTTGCATGTTATATAGCAGTAATTTAAGGTTTTATCAGTTAAGCTTTGGTCTGTATCAGATAAACCTCACAAATTCTAAATGGTATAGAAACTCTGAAAGGTAGCATGACTCTGGTTGAGAGATGTGATCACAGCAGGTGCTCAGAAAAATTTTGCATCATGGAGTTTAAATCATAGAATCATTCAGGTTGAGAAAGACCCTTGAGATCATCAGGTCCAACCACTAACCCTACTCTACCAAGTTCAACACTAACATAGCACTAAGCACCACATCTAAATGATCTTTAAACACATCCAGGGATAGTGACCAACCACCTCCCTGGGCAGCCTGTTCCAATGCTTGACCACTTGGTGAAAAAACTTTTCCTAATGTCTAGCCTAACCTTCCATGGAGCACCTTGAGGCCATTCCCTAATTCACTAATTAACCTGAGAAGAGACCAGCACCTGCCTTTCTATATTGTCCTTTTGGGTTCTTCCAGCATGCTAGTGCTGCTTTTCCAGGGTGTTAGTGTAATTGTTCTGTAATGTCATGTAGTTTCTAGCATAGAATGGAACATCCATTTAAGATTAAGATTGAGGGTTGGGGTTTTTTTCATATCTATATTCAAGCACAATGCTTCAGGGAGTATTTTTGTTTAGACCATGAAACTTTTGCAGTTTTAAATTCATTTAAATGCCTAAATACTTTTAATAATTTTGTGTACAATAGTATCCTCTGTGAGCAGGTTTATTTTTGACCAGTAATTAAAAAAAAAAAAGGGGGGTGGGGGGGATATAGAAATTATATCACATCTTTGTTTTGTTATTATTACAGATAAACATAAATCCGCTTCAGATATAATACAGAGTTTTCAGAAGAGAAGTCAGTTTAGGACCATTGCTCCAAAAATGGTACCAAAACTTTTAACATCTGGAGTAGTCTCTTGTCTTCAGTCGTCTTTGCCTGAGCAAAACACACCAATTTCAGCTGCAAGTTCTAAGCCACTGGTGGTACCAACTCAAAACTATGCTGTCATGCAGGTGGCTGGTCATGAGGGGACTTTTTCTTTGTTTGCCTTGCCTTATGTTGCCCCTGCCCTAACACAGCAAGTTCAGCAGTCAAGTATGACCCCTTCTGAAAACCTAAAGCTGCCTATCCCTAGGTACCAATCCATAAGAAGTAAATTGCTGAGTGACAAAAAGCCAGCACAAACCTCTATGCTGGGTGCACATAACAAGATTCCTACCAAAGCATCGATCTCATCACAGACTTCCCACATGACTACTTTAACTGAAGACTGTCCTGAAACTCATAGTTCAGATTCAACCGAGCAAGCAATGCTAACAGAGCATGACTCAGCTAAAATTACAGTTACCACATCAGTAAATAAAAGCAATTGTGTGGAATCTGGGTCTCCTTTGGTGAAGAAAACTGAAACTGCCAACAGTAATTCTTCTGGACCATCTGTAGCTAAAGAGTCTTTATCCAAGCCTGCAAGTCCATTTAATGCCACGAAACGACGTCTACGCTCAGCAAAGGCAGCATCTGAAAGCACAAGAGAGTCATGCATGATGTCTGAGAAACTGCAGGAAAGCCCCACAAATTCTGCAAATTCTGTTGCTGTCCTGTCACCAGCAGTTTTTGGCAGTACAATACAGATGACTCCATCAACACCTAAGGGAAAACTTCCTATTTTGCCTTACCAAAGGGTGAAAACTTCAGTGTTCTGTAAATCTAGAAAGAATACTGATGTTACAGATGTGCCTGGTCCTTCACTAAGATCTGAGTGTGAGAAGACACCAACTTTGACAAGAGCTGATCATGTTCCTACTGAAGCATCTGATATGCCATCAGCTGTACCTTCTACACAAGTCCCCAGTCAAACCACTCGAGAAGGTAACTTCTCCCCATCCAATAAAGTGGACGCTGACGGTGTTAAAAAATTGAGCAGTGCAGCCTCTAAAAGAAGGAGCAGGAGAAGAGCCGCAGATGATGTATTGGCTTTTCAGACCAAGCGAAGGAAATGTATCATTGGTAAGTTCAGGGAAGGAAGAGAGAGGCTGAAGGCTGATCTTCAGCCACCTGAAGACAAAAAAGCAGAGGCAGTGAAAAAATACCGCAGCATTAGACCAAAACCAGTGGTAGTTGTGCAGGCTTTTGCCCCGCTCAGCTCTGCAGCAATCGTAGAGGCAGCATCTCCTGACCACTTAGACCAAGATCGCTTCTTAAACACTTCGCTTCCCAACAAATATTTAAATTCCAAGCACAGCGATGCTGCGTCGGTTGAATCAAGTGATCTAAGTAGCAGTGCCAGTTCAACCTTACCTAAGCCATCCCATAAATGTCTCATTTGTAACCACATCTTCCAGTTCAAACACCATCTTCAGGACCACATGAACACGCACACAAACCGACGGCCCTACAGCTGTCGCGTTTGCCGCAAAGCCTACATTCATTCCGGGAGCCTCAGCACCCACATGAAACTTCATCACAACGAGGGCAAACCCAGGAAGCTTGTGTGCTGTGAATTCTGTGCTAAAGTTTTTGGCCATGCAAAGGTGTATTTTGGCCACCTCAGAGAAGTGCATAGGGTTGTTATCAACACAGAGCCTTCTACTAGCGAGCACCAGCTACAAGATGCTTTAAAGAAGAGAGGCACAAACATGAGAGAGACAGAAGAAGTAACAGAGAGGTGAGTGTTTTCATTCATTAAAGTGGGATTTCAGGTTTTCAGTGGAAATTCATAAACATCATCATTATGAACATGGTTGAGATTCCTAATGGTTTAAATATTTTATAAAGGGATCTAGTCAATCTCTTAGACTGTCTGCTGTATTTCAGCTGATTTATTGAATGTAAATTATTGCTGGCACTTGGAATATCTGATGTAATTTTGCATGTTCTAGTGATACCCAATATAGTGCCACTGGAGCTATTTTGGTCAGTTGATTCCTCACAGCTGACACTTTTTCTACTTTAACCTGTAATGTCTTCTATGTCCCACCCATGTTGGGACTTTTCTCAGAAGATAAGTGAGCCAACAGCAGTGAGTGAAAAGCAATTCATATTTCAGTATTAGCTTGTAGTTTGGTTACCCTGTTAAATATCATTATCCCATTTCCTTCTCCGGAATGCTGTGAGCTGCTCTGTCTTGTGTGCTGATTGCTGCTGATTTTGAGATCTCTTAGCCAAACAGAAAAGGTAACATTTACCGTATTGTGATGGATAGAACATTCTTTTGTCTCTGCATTATGATTTTCCAGGTGAAATTTCTTGACACAGCATAAATGTTGGCTTTTTTGTTTGTCCTGCTGTGCATTTACTTCCACTGAAGTAAACTTCATTAAGCCCAGGGCTTTAACTTGATGCCTCACTTCACCACTGCAGTTCCATTTTACACATTTTGCTTTTCATAACTCCACTCCCCAGGGCATCAGTTAGAAATTTGTGAGGTATCAAGCCTAAAAAGAAAACAGCACTTTTCTTTTCCAGCCTTACTAGCTGGCACACAATGGCTCACTCAGATTATCTGTTGTATTGGTTAATCTATCTAATGCATATAAATCCATAGTGTTATGTGAACCTTTTTAGAGACATTTCAAGAAGTTTTCTGGGGAGATCTTCTTGTGATTGGCTTAACTTACACCTGGGACTTACTAGTTCTGTGTGTATTTCCCTTTCTACTGCAGAACTGTCTTAAGTCAATGAGAGGGGCTGTCCAATTATAAATTAGGTATTTAAAGGTTTTAAAACTGTGTTACAAACTGCTAAGGGAAAAAATAACACAACGTGTTGAAGTTTCAGTGTTTTCATCTTGGAGTGGGAAATGGTTTTGCCTTAAATTGACCTTAGATCACTCAGTGTAAACAGGTTGGTTTCTTTTAGTAGTATGCCACAGGTAATATTCCACTTCACTTTTGTAGCACAGAGCTAGAAGTGTTTGGGCTTGCCTCACTAAATCAGGAAATCTAAAAATCATTAGTTTTGTTAGAAGTTTATTTCTACCCAGGCTAATTTTGGAGGCAATTCCTAAACTCAGCAGTGTTGAATACCACTTGGGTTCAGTTGTTTCCTAATCAGCCAAATTATTATTTTATTTTTCTCTTTTTTTTTTTCCCCATTCCAAATAGTGCCTGGTTTTAATTAAAAGAATGTTTCATGACTGTCCTCTTTTCTTGGAACTTAAAAGGACAAGAATTGGCATCTCTGTTCTGTGCACGGCCAACACTGAAATGGTTTGTATTTCCTTTTTTTTTAACAGGGGAAATAAGTGCAATTTGGAGGACCTATTCCATAACCCAGGAGAAGTGAAATTGCAGATAAAATGTGGTCGATGCCAGTTTATTGCACAGTCCTTTGGTGAAATGAAGTTTCATTTATTGTGCTCTCATGGAGAAGAGATCCAGGGACGAGTAAAGGAAGGGAGTTTGCAAGGAAGCAGAGGATCTAAGGGGGAACTGATCAAACATACAACCCACTTCTGGAAACAGTGCTGTGAGAGGAGGCATTTAGCCAAGGGCAGTGCCTATGAGGAAGAATTTTATGCTTTCCCAAAACTGAAAAGACAGATATACTTTCACCATCAAAATAATGTCAATATGTTATCTAAAAGTGAACTGACTCCGTCACAAAGCAGCGAAGCAGCCAAAGAGATGCAAAATGTAGCTTTGGGTACACCAAGCAGAAAACCAGAGATGTGGTCTAGAGCAGGCTATAACTGCATTTTGTGCAAACAGTTGTTTGGAAGACAAGAGGATCTTTGTCACCACTGGCAGAGTCATCATAACTGTGAAGACCCTTCCACTTTATGGACAATTTTTAGTTTTTTATCCAAACAAGGAGTTATTGAATTTTATAGTAATAGTGAATATGGAAGCTCAGCTCTCTAATGCTACCAAAAACATCAATGAAACTGTTACCAAATTGTTACTAATTTGTTTTGCTGGGCTTTTTTCTGTTGCTAAACAGGAGATAATGTCACTTCAGAGGTTTGTTTGGTGGTTTTGTTGGGTTGTCTTTTTTTAAGTTATGCTATTGTATTTGTTAAATAGAAAATATATTTACCCCATATCATTTCAGATGGGTTCAGCAAGCTGATTATGAAACACTGCACTTAAAATTCATGCTTAAGGAACTTAATGGCAGCAAATAGTACCAACAGTTAACATAAAGGAAAAATATTGTCAAGTTAAATGATACTGTACACACAAAAATCAGTTGATATGAATGAAATGACAAACCAGACTGGATGTGTGATTTCAGTCCCTGTGCCTCCAGATTTTACAGTAAACAAATAGTTTGATGCAGTTCTCTGGATCATCTGAACGTGCATACAGGCAGCCAGCATTCAGTAGCTTTATAATTAGAATTTAAGTGCATTTAAATTTTGTTTTCAGTGTCTTCAATCATTGCTTGCAGGTTATTGGGTTTTTTTTCAGGTGTTACATTCTGTCCTAGTAACAGCAAAGGATCAAATTTTTAAGGTGAAAAACCTTCATACAGTTTTTTGCCTGTAATTCTTGGGGCTGAAGGCGAGTTAGTGGGCACCCATGAGGATGTGGGACACTCAAAACTTGGCTGCTTTATGAAAAAAAATAGTTTGTTATAAAAATAGTAATCTGAGTGGGTTACCCCTGGGAAGTTTGACATCCTACAATAGACTGCATGTTTCATGGTGAACTTCTAGCATATTTCTTGCACCCCCTGTGACAGCAGCACTGCTGCTGCCAGAACCATTAGCACTCTGCCTTTAGCACTCTTGGTATACAACTTTTGTACCTTTGCAGTTGATCCAATCTGTGGCTTTAAGGAGAAATTGTTCCTTCTCAGTCTATGGTGCAGAGGTTTTTACACTTGTGTTGTCACATTTGCTGTAGTAGAGGAACTGCATGCAGCACATTAACATTCCACTACCAGTTACCTTACCAAGATGCCAAGCTGTAGCAACCTGTAGAGCAGGAACAGTGTGTTCTGTGTGCCCCTGCTGCAGAGCAGGTGTGGCAGGTGACCACTTCAGTACATCTCCCAGGGGCTGTAAGGAGATGCAATTCTGAAGCTTAGTTTTGATGGAAAGGTCACTGAAGCCATTGAGTCTCGTTTGAAACAGGTGTTTAAACTGCTGCTACTTAAAGCCTTATGAAGGTGTCATTCCTAAAATGCCTTGGGTGACCTCTTAGTGTTCTGCAAAAACTGTGGGGATGAGAACATGAGAAGAGACCTAAAAATGTTGGGTTTTCTACATGAGACTCCTGTTGCAATATTTTGTGTGTGGTTTGCTTTCAAATAGTAAAAGCAATTTTGATGAGCTCATGGTTTTGAGTGTAGTTTCTTCTTGTGTGGTGCTTTCCCATGGGGTTGAACTATGAGGGAGAAGCCAATGAAAGTAAAAGACAAAAGGAAAATGTTCATGGAGCTGTACAGGTGCTTGATAAGCTGGAAGAATTCCTGTGGATTTCCAGAACTTCCTTCCTACTGTCTGTTGCTTCCTGTGTTAAGAGCTCTGGAGCTAGATGCATTACTCCAGGTGAGGTCTCACCAGAGCAGAGCAGGGGGCAGGATCCCCTCTCTCCATCTCCTGGCCATGCTGCTTTTGATGCAGCCCAGGATGCCACTGGCCTTCTGAGCTACAAACTCATGTCCAACTTCTCATCCACCAGCAGCCCCAAGTCCTTTTCTGCAGGACTGCTCTCAATTTCATCATCCCCCAGCCTGTGTTGATACCTAGGAGGGAGGGGCACAATGGTAAATCAGTGGAAGGAGGTTTGGGATGAGGGAACAGGTTACTTTTTTTTTTTTTTAATGGAAACTTTTATGTAGTCTTTTCATCATATTTTTGTGCTTCTTTCCCTTTCTCTAGTCCAGGCCAAATGGGTAAAGGGGTCTCAGCTTTCAGCAATGTAAAGCCTGAGAACATGTTTGTAGGAAGATAGCAAACCTTTGAGCAATTATACATGTTCATGTATAACAGCTCTAGGTCACTTCTCGGTGTCCTCGTAAACATTTAAAATTAGAAGTCTTTTTTTTCTGAGCCTGAAAGCATTCTTATGTTTCAGGCTGTTATGATTATGGCAGACTATGAAAGGCTGGGATTCTTGAAAATAGCTTTGCATTAAATACAGATGTGTCCTTTGTTTAAAATGTGTTTGTTTTGCTAACATTTGGAGGTATGAAGTGAGCCTTATTTACAGCAACATTAACCAGCATGTGTTTGTTGTCCAGCAGAAGGGTTGTTAGGAATACAGTTTGCTGTTTACCTTGAAGCTGGACAAGTTAACATCTGGTTTTGCACATAAATTGTATTTTTAAGTGGTTAAAATGAATGTTACTGCTTTTGTAGCTGTAGTTTTGTTCCCCTCTGATTTTTCATTAAATCTCTGGTTCAGCTTCACCGTTCAACTTTAAAGCTGTTCCTCACATGGAAAGTTGTTCCTTCATCATCACACCATAAATAATCAAAGCTGGAGGAGTTCCATCACCTCTCTGGCTTGCAGAGCACTGCCCTTCTCCAGCTGCAGAGCTGCAGTTTCCTATGGCTAACCTGACATAGTTGCTGGCAGCAAATGTTTTACTTCATTTATTTATTGGAATCTAGATCTGTGCTGTTTAGCTCCATCAGAGTTGCTGTCGTACCTCATTAGTTACTTATTTTATCTACTATTCACTGAGCTCTTTAGAGAAACTGTCATAAGAAGGATGAACAGGTACTTAAGAGAGCAGATTTCAACCCTAACTTTGTGCAGATGCTGCTGACGTTTGAGAATCTCCAGCTTATCTAGGCTCAGCTGTGTAGTGTATTATATTTCTACAACACAGCCACCTACATGTGCATCTATTTTGGAACCAAACGTATGCTTCAAATTCAGCTGTCAGTTATTATTATCAAACCTGTACAATGTAGGCTTGTGATTATTATGCATAAAGATTAAAATGCTATTAGCTGTAGTAGGTTTACTTGTCAAATTCCTTCTAGCTCTGAAAAGTGAAAATCTCTGCGTGCTGAGTATGACACAGAAGAAATCTGGGCTCACGGAGGAAATTCTGAGGGCTTAAAAGTTTGTCCTCGTTTCAGTGTGTGCTTTTATAGCTGATCTGTCACAGTGTAGGATTTTTTTTCCCCACCTTTTATTAAATTGCCATCATTTTTCTTGTTTAGGAATACTGAAGAAGACCTGACTCTGCAAGCAGGTTTGCTGCCTTTGTGCAGGCAGACACAACCATGGAAGCAGCAGCCCTGGTGGCCTCACATCCGACAATGCATAGCGTGGGGCAACATGCAAGATTTGGGCTTCAGTGCATGACTTTGTCTGACTGACAAACATTTGCACTGTGAGAGTGAGAGAGCCCTGGAACAGGCTGCCCAGAATGGTTGTGGAGTCTCCTTCTCTGGAGACATTCAAAACCCACCTGGATGCATTCCTGTGTGAGCTGCCCTAGTGATGCTGTTCTGGCAGGGGGATTGGACTGGATGATCTATGGAGAGGTCCCTTCCAACCCCTAACATTCTGTGATATTCAGAAACATTACTCTGAAGTTACTTTGCAGGATATTGCAAATACTCCAATTGCAAAATAACTTCATAATAATGTTTTCTGGAATAACAGATTAAATCAGGGACAAGAAAATTCTGTTGGAAGGGAATACATAAGCAAGCTGTCCTGTATGGATTTCTCTGCATGGGTACACAAAATTTATAGCTGATAACTGGTAGGTACAAAACAGTTTGTGCTTATCCAGAGTTTAGAGTGACCAAGGGAAGTAAAAATTAAAAACATACCCCTCCCATCTCTTCTCTCTGCTGAGACCACCTGCTGCCAGACTTGGAATGTGGTCCTTTCAGTTTTCTGAGGAAAGCATCTTTTAGCTTCAGTCCATAACAGTGCAATCAAGTACTGCATCTGTACTTGGTGAAACAGGAAAATGGCTCACTCCCTTCCTGCAGATACAACACTGGTAAGGAAGAAAAAGGGGAGATTTTACCGCAAGGCAAAGAAATGTGATTTGGGGTCTTTATGTGCTCTCGTAAAAGACTAGAATGTCCCTTCTCCTAGTTAGAGAATCACAGAAGTTCCATTAAAATGTCACATAGATGTGATGGTATAAAGCAGCAATTCAAATACTGTGACTAAGATTCCTCTTGCCCTTCCCTCATGCCCCCCTCCTTTCCCACTCTTCTCCCCTCCTTTTCCTCTTTCTTGTTTTACTTTTGCTATTTCTCTTTATCTTCCTAGCCACTCCAGCTTTTCAGCACCCAGTGTGAACTGTTCTGGCTGAATGCGATTTATAAATGTCTTGATTCAACAAAGTCAGCTTGTGTCTGCCTCCTTAGCTAGTAGCCAGAAGCCTGGGCTTCAGAACTTGTGAATACTATGTTGCAGAACATTTCACTAAAAGGTTGGTTGCAGGGGACACTGTAGGTCAGCCAGGCCATGCTCCTGCCCAGAGCAGGGCTTAGCACCAGCCTGGGAGCAGAGCAATGTTTGGCTTCTTGGAAACCATTTCTGTTGCTGTTCCTACTGGTCTATCACTAGTGGTGAAGTTGCAAGTGTAAACACAGCTTCAGTGTGGTACCTGATGCTTTAAGCACTGTCATGAGGAATTTTATGATACTGGTAAAGAAAGCACAAAACTTGGCCAAAAGAAATCCCCCCCCAAAAACCCAAATAAAGTTATGGCTTGAGCTGGTGGTTTCTCCACAGTGAGAACTTAGGGCACAAAACGTTGCCATTTTTGTGGCTGCAGACCATGGCCAAGCCTCCTGCCTGCTTCTGGGAAGCAGCTTCACCTTCCTTGGCTCTGCTTTGTCTGGGGCTTCAGGCTCTGGGCCTTTCATGTGCAATGCTCTTTTGTATCTGCAGTTGATATAGGACAAAAATAAAGCATTTTATTTCCTCTCTGCTAAGTAATTTTGTGCAGCTTCAGGTTTAATCTGACTTTTGAACATGCACCCGATCAAGGAGATCAATTTACCTTCCTATTGCTAGAGGCAACAACTGCCAGGGTGAGGGAGGCAAGCAGTAAATATTCCTGTGCCTACACCTGTGAAGCAATGCAGTTGCTTTCCACAGGAAGTTTAATTTCTTCATGTTTTTAGCTAAAAGCTTTTCTTAATTTTAACTGAAATAAATACACTGCTAGACTTTGCTATTCAAATAAATCCTTTTTCAGCTCTTGAGTCCTTGGAGTTTGAATCCCGTCCAGTCATTTTCTGCTATCTGCCAATTCCTTGCTAAGTGCAAACCTGGCACCCTTGCCAATAAATCCACCTTCGTGCCATTAAAAGTCATTTGCTGTCTTTTCTCTGCAGCTAATCAAAGTTTGCAAGAGGATTTTTGGTTTTGTTTTTTTTTTTTAAGGGAACCAGCACTACAATCCAAGCTCTTTAAATTGTGCAAGTAAATTACAAGAAATTGTAACAAAGTGTGAAACAGAGAAGTGTTACAAGTTGCCTGAAAGCTCACTGATTTTTTATTCTTTTCCATGAATAATTGGAGAGGAATTTTTTTTCCAGGGAAGAATTTGGTGGGTTAGGCTGTTTTATGTGTTACTCTCCTAATCCATTTTGTGGATTGTCCTGAGTGCACCACAGCAGAGCCTGGCCATGATTTCCCTGCCCATGGCAGGGGGTTTGGCATAGATGATCTCTGAAGTCCCTTCCAACCTAAGCCATTCTATGACTCTCTGATTCCTAAGCTGACTGCAGGCTGTTACACACAAAGCACTGTTTTATTTTTACCTTGGTGAGACAGCTGGGCTGATCAATGGATGGGACACCAGCACTCCAGGAGACAACCAGGATGCCTGCACAGGTTAGTAGTCTTGTGTCTTTCATGAGCAGCAACTCCTGTGTCTTTTTACATGCATGACACACACAGGATTCATAGATCATAGAATGATTTAGGTTGGAAAGGGACCTTAAAGGTCATCAAAGCTCCAACCACTCTGCCATGAGCAGGGACACCTCCTACCAGACCAGGTGTCTTAAGGTCTCATCCAACCTGGCCTTCAGCACCTCCAGGGAAGGGGCATCCACTACACCCTGGGCAAGCTGTTCCAGAATCACACACAAAGGAAAAGAAGGATTAAGTGGGTGTGACATTTGGAACTTGTGTTTTGATGTCACACTGTGCAATGTATTCCAGTTATTTTTGTCGTACTAAAATGCAGCATCACTGTGATCTGCTAATCTATCTGTGGCTAATCTGAACCCTGAAATACACAGCGGCCACCTGAGTTCTTCCAGGAAATTGGATTAATTATGAGTTGTTGGAGTTTCTTTTGCAAAATGTGCTACTCGTGCTGGTTAACACCACGCGTTGGCTTTAACGATATTTCCCCGAGTGATTTATTGGTCCAGCAGGAAGGTCTGGTGCTAAACCTTTCCACTGGGATTTGCTTATGTTAGGAAGCAATGCAGGTGGCAGTCTGTTTCAGCATGGAATGGATTTTTTTCCCCCTTTCTTTCTGATAAATGAAGTGCTTATGTAAGGTGAGAGACTGAAAAAAAAAAAAGAGAAGCGTGAAGCCCTTAGAGGATCCATCTGAAAGCTCCACAGGCAAGCGGAGGAACGCAGGGTAAATCTGAGGTAGTTTCTGGACCTGCTCACCCCAAGCGTGGTGAGGGCCTCCCTGCTGCCCCTTGTCCAGCCATCCTGGGCACACTGCTCAACAAAAGCTCCTCAAGGCAGCTGGCAGTTTGCATTTGGAGACAAGGTAGTGTCACATGCAGCACAAGGATGTTTTGACACCAAACTCATTTCATCTGCCATCTGATGGTACTTGTTCCCTTCTCTGCATGGCAGGCATCCTTAATTCTGGGAGCTTTTGTCTCATGTTTTCATTTTGTGCATATTAGATAGGATCTGGGTTTGAATTGGTGCTCAAGGAATTGTCTCTTCTGAAGCTGTAATGTATGTGAGGCTGCTCCCTTTGGCTACCACTACCACATTATCCTCTTTCTCCCAAGTGATTCACTCAGTGTCATTTAATGACAAACATTTGATAGTTTTTACTGTCAAGCATTATATGTAAATCTCCTAACAGTGTCATCATCTTAAATTATTGCAGCACTTGATTAAATTAGCCCTTCTAAAAGAGATCCAGGTTCACTAATAGTGTTTCCTGCAATGTGCATCTCTGGAGAGAACTGAGATCTGACTTTTATAGTCAGAACCAATTAGGCTCAGTCTTTTTGCCCCCCTCCTCTCTGCAGCATTCAGATGAATCGCGTTTTTCAGGCACAGTTCAAGCAGACTGCCAAGTCTCTGGGGCTCTCTGCCTCCTGGGCTCCACATTCCCATTCTCAGCTGAGAAAAATAATTCCCCCTTTGCAGTTGGGTCCGAGGAAAGTAAGATGATAAATCCACAAGTTAGATTTCAGCACAGGGGAAGTGCATTGTTGTTTACTCAGCATTGAATCAGGTTTTGTTCTAAGGGACAGGACTGCTGTGAG
This sequence comes from Indicator indicator, assembly GCF_027791375.1. Taxonomy (NCBI): domain Eukaryota; kingdom Metazoa; phylum Chordata; class Aves; order Piciformes; family Indicatoridae; genus Indicator; species Indicator indicator. The sequence continues at coordinate 11,012,710 of NC_072029.1, forward strand.
CTGTTCTCTGGTTTAAAGCTTTCTAGCTCATCGAGTTGTTAGGATTCGTTCTCACTTAGAAGAAAATCTAGGGGTTTGCTCTTAATCAAAATCTTTTCAGAGAACCTAAAGTACAGCAGTGGTTTGGAAGAGCAGCAGGCTAAAAAAAAAAAAAAAAAAAAAAAAAAAAAAAAAAAAAGGAAGAGAGTGAACTGTAAACAGCATAATGAAGCCTTGAGGAAAAGTCAACAAAACAGCCCCACCATGTGCAGGCTACCTGAGTGTAAACAGCTCCCCTCAGATAAAATCCATCATCAACCAGACTTTCTGTTCAACTGCTCTGTTGGAACTGCAAGGCACTTAAAAAGAACTTTTGGCTCAGAAGAAGACTTCAGATCTTTTGGCTTTGGAGGAGTGAAAAAAGAAGTTCTCCCTGAGCTGGGCATAGGTGCAGGTATGAAGTTTGTCACTTGGAATCGTTGCTCATTTCTCTGTGCAGCATTTGTTTACAATATTCTCTTCTTTGCCATAATGCCTTAGTAGTGCTTTCTGTGGAGAATAGATACTAGAACTTTAATCACTGCTAAGGCTGCAAAGCCATTGAATCTTCAGTTTACAGTGGCACAAAACTCCAGTTTGGAGAAGAGGAAAAGAAGAAGAAGGAAAAAAGAAGCCATTACAATGAAGCCTTAAGTCTATTGCCCTTCACCTTTTCACTTTTCAGCTTTCCTGCCCCTCATTATATCACTGCTAGATTTAATACACATCAGTATCAATTCAGCACAGCCATCCAGCGTCCTTGCTCTGTACAGGCAAGCCCTGTCACTATTCTAATAAACATTTAAATGCATCCAAATCCTTCTCAGAGCTCTCAGACAGCCCTGCAAGCACTGCTTTGCTTGCTGTCAGAAGGAAGTGATTAGTTTATTTCTAAATGCCAAGCTTCTGAGAAATAAAGCAGCAGAGTAAATGCAGCCACCTTCCTGCTTTGACTTGGTTTTCATAGCTTGCTGTGCTAATGGCCAGGATTGTAACTGGGTGGGAGAACTTTGAGCTGCTCCATGTTTCAACTGCTGGATTATTAACACTATGTATTTGAAGCATTTTCATAGACCACAAAGGGCTAATGTGTCTCAGGAGTGAGATTCCTTCAGGAGGGGCCAAGGACATCATGCATCTCAGCTTGCCTGCTCCCAGGTACACCAAACTACAGACCTGTGCCCCACAGTCCCCTGTTCCAGCCTCTGCAACTCCCCTGGAACAGGGTACTGGAGCTGCACAGAGCTTGATGTGCTCAGCTGTCTGCTCAGTACCAGGTGACAGCATGGTGAGAGGCCATGGTGCTGCCTCCAACCAGAGGAACCTCTGGAAGGAGCTGCTGGTGGAGAGGCAGGCACACAGCAAGCAAAACAGGTCCTGCAGAGACTTAGTTTTTAGACCACTTGGGTAGTTCTGTGGCAGTTAACAGAATTCTTATTGCAAGCCTCTGCTGGACTGCCCCCCAAAATGTGACATCTGTGACACCCAGCCCTTTCTGGCATGTGGTGGTCACCTGTTAGCCAACAGCCATGGCACTGGGTGAGTGCACGATCAAATGGGAGAATTAATTTGCAGTTAAGGATCAGTGTATCTTGCATCTAATTAATTAATGAGAAAATTACGTGTGTAACAAGAAAAATCCTGTTCCTTGTGCTGATTACAGCAACCCAGACAAGTCAAGAAATCCCAGTATAAGAACCTTACTTGGACTTCAGTGACTGTCCTTGCTGGTAGGTTATTATCCTGTGAGTGTTAGCAATTTCAGGGTGAAGAGTGAAGTTCTGTCAAGAAGCTTAGACTGAGGAGAGGAAAACTAAGGAGTAGTTTTACTTAATTAGTTGCAAGGAAAGAGGTTGCAAACTGGGAATCTGTAAGGGGCAGGAGAGAGAGAAAGAAGGGAGAGGAAAAACATGAGATCCTTCCAAATATGTCATGGCAGATTACAGAGTACAAGGGGAGAGAAAAGGTTTGGTCAGTTGTGGATTCCCCCTCCCTGGAGGTGTTCAAGGCCAGGCTGGACAGTGCCTTGAGCAACCTGGGCTAGTGGAAGGTGTCCCTGCCCATGGCAGGGAGGTTGGAACTGGATGATCTTCAGGGTCCCTTCCAAGCTAAACCATTCTGTGATTCTTTAATTGCTGTACCCAATTATAATGCAACTTGGAATAAACTGGTCTGAACATACCCACCAAATCACAGTTTGCAGAAGGTACCAAGCCAGGGCATTGAAAGCTGGAGAGAAGCTGAAGAAACGAAAAGGTATTTCCAGAGCTGGATGTTTGGTAAGAGCGAAGGCAAATAAGGGTAACTGAAAAGGTATGTAATGATTTTTATATCTGCCAAAGGCACTGCAAGGGAATTTAAAAAAAAATGGAGTTTGGTCCCTCATCTCCAGTTAAATTCCCTAGGAAAGCTTTTCCTTCACCTCTTCTGCTCTTTCACACATGGCCACATCCCCCTTTGGAGGCTCTGCACAGGTACAAGTGCACAGGCTCGCTGTGCTTCTGCTGACAGCTAGGGCAGGGGGTTGCCAGCTTAAGTGGAAAGCAGAAAAAAAACATCTCTTATTGTGATTTTTTTTTTTTTTAACCATAGCCTGTAAAAAACCCCTCAATTTCTGCGAAGAATATCAGTACCTAAAACTAAGTAGAAGTTACTGGTTAAAAATGACTGACTGTGGATGTGCTTTCTTTCTCATAGACATAAAAAGTACTTTGTTTGCTTTAGATTTTTCTCCCTTGCACAGTGGCGTTGATGATTGGTTGATGTTTTATAGGCAGCCTGGGAGAGGTAATTAATAAGACAAGCAGGTCTGGAAGTATTCTCAGGGGTTTCAGAAAGAGACAGATTGACATAGACTTGGAGAAAAAATAGCCTTGGCCATGTCATAGCAGTCTGGGTTTGAGGTGTGCTGTGGCGAGCGGTTGGACTTGATGATCTCAAAGGTCTCTTCCAACCTCAACAGTTCTATGATTCCAGCTGTAGCTGCCTCCTGTCTACACACAGCAGTCCTGTCCTGCACAATCTCTTTTAGTCATTCAACACACAGGAAAATTGTAAAGAATGTTAGAAATTAACAAACAAAAATCTGGGTGGCCTTTCACCAGGTGGACTGAAGTGCTTCCATGAATGTGTAGAGGAATCTCTTTGCCTTTGGGGAGGCAACTGCCCAGGGAAGGGGAGAGGTAGCAGCACTCTGAGCCCACCACTGTGCTTTCAGCTCTGCCCAGCACTGCTGAGCTGCAGGATCCCAGCACCAGCAGTGCCCACACAGGAGCTGCTCCCAGGCTCCATCACTCCCCAAGTAAGAAGAAGGTGAGCTGTTGCTGGGAACAGAATGCTTTCCATCCCATATGAAATGCTTTCCCTGTGAAATCTGACACAGGCTTCATGTTAAAATAATCACTGTAAAGTGCAACTTGCTGCACTCTGAGATTTCAGCACTCCAAGAGCTTTGGTCACTGAGGGGGAGCAGGAAGCATGCAGCCCTCTGCTGCACCCCTGAGCCATGGGGTGCTGGTGGCACAGAGGGGAAGGACTTTGGAGATGGTGACAGGTTGGGAAGAGTGGCCCATTGCTTTCACTGCCCAGCTGCAAGGATGGCTTGCAGACTCAGCCAAGCTTCACAGACAGTACAAGGGTTCACATGATTTTATTTGCTGTCTCTCACTCTTTGCATTAGGTGCAAGTGCCCTGAGCTGGCACTGGAGCAGAGACAAACAGCCCCCAGAGCCCTGCTGCTGCCCTGCCCAAGGGTTAGAGCAGCTCCCATGGAGGGCATGGAGAGTGAGGGGCAAAAAAAGGGCTGTTTCAGCCTCTGGTAGAAGAAAGCCTGAGTGATTGTCGATGAGGCTCAGAGCAATAGGAATAAACTTCTCAGGTCATAAAGTTTGGTCTCCTTCCTTACTGCCTCATTGCTCTGGTAGCTCGTAATCATCTTGTGAGCTAATAGCCCTCCTCTTTCCCTGTCAAAGCCAAATAACAAGTCCCCATGTGAAAGCTACAGTTCCATTTAGCTGTCTCCAGGTGCACAATGTGGAGTTGGGGCAATCAAATTTAATCCACTTCTAATATTCCAACCCACAATGTCATCATGCAAAATATTCCAGTATTGCCATCACCCTTACAATGCCAACTAACTCTACCAGACTCACAGGTTGCATTAGGCTTCTCATGCCTTATAAATAAAAAAAATGAAAGAATTTGAAATGCTGAGCCTTTAAAAATGGTAGACTCACCTTCACCTGGTGGCTCCCATCTCAGCACAGCCCACAGTCCTCTTCTTCTCAGCCAGCTTCTGCCCACAACAAAATGACTTGGTTATAACCAAGTTTCTGTACAGCACCTTGTAGCTGAGGTGCAAATAGCATACACCCAACACAACCCACTGGGCAACTGATCACTCAACTGAAGAGTGGTGTGAGATTAGCATGTGGGCAGACAACTTTGGGGACTATACACACACCTTCATGTCTCTCATTACCTTTTAACTTCACAAATGTTTCCAAATCATAGTTCAGTACTGTTGAGATTGCTTGGATTTCCCTCTTTGTGATGTATTTGGGGCTCACATATTGATGCACTTGGTCTGATAGATGTTTTGCAGCAGAGACTGGCTGCTCATTCCCAGTTTCTGTACAACAAAATATTTTTCTCAAGTGGGATATGGGCACTTCCAGTTTTACATTCCTATTCCCACTTGATTTCCTTTACAGGGTCTAACTGTGTTTGTGTACACCCCTACACCTTCTTACCTATAAGAGTTAACTGCTTTGCTCATCAGTTTTCAGTACCTTATTCAGTGCTGACTCCTGTTACCCTCTCTGAGAGAAGAGGGTCAGGCATCTTCCTTATAAGCTTTTTCTCCTTGTTGGTGCTGGTTTTTAAACAGGGACTTGATGTTCATGGAGATAAACATCATGCTTGTCCCACACTTGGGCTCTTCAGTTTATGTCATTAACCTGATTTATTAAAGGTGGACATTAGAAATTGAAAATATGACAGTTAGATGCATTTTTTTTTCTCTTTTAAAATAAATCAAGTCATAAGGAAGTGGCATCAACGTCTTACCTAGACAGACATCAGCTAAGACAATTTAGCTCAGTTCCATCATGGGTTTTGGCATATGGAGCAACACTTGGCCAGGCTCAGTATCAGGTGGGTGCAGAGATCCCCACCGTGGGCAGGGAAACCACAGAGCAGAAGGAAAACATTAAGTGTCTTGAAACAGTTGTGAGAGGCTCTGCACAATTTATGGCCTTCAGGGGCCCATGAGAGGTTTACAAGGCTGGAAGATTTCTGGGGAACACTTTTGTGTGGGCTTTTGCAGATGGCTCCCCAAGATCCTACATCTGCATTAGCTGGAATCACCTTGTTGCTGGCACTGGTGCTGCTTTGGCTGTTCTCAACAGTTCCTCAGGTCCTCCTGGGGACAGGGGCAGCTCTGCAGAGCAGTGATTGGGTTCTCAGATCCTCTGCCTCACCAGAAGGACAGGCAGGCTCCTGGCATGTAGTGTCAGTATCAGTAATGGGTGAAGAGAGATAAACTGCTTTGGAAAGCAATTGTTTGTAAAATGCTTGTGCAGGGTCAGAAGGAAAGCAAGCTTTGTATTCAGGGCAGCTTTGCCTGAAGAACTTTATTCCTCCAGGATGGAGGTTACTCTGATTTCCCCAGGCTTGCCTCAGTGACTTCCCCTGCCTTCCAGACATGTTGGTGTTCTGCTGCCTTTCTTGTCCATATCTGACATCTTTTGGCTTAAATCCCATTTCTTACAGCTTTGGCTGGAAAGGAGAATGATGCAGAGGGAGGCCTCTGCTGTGTGCTGATATGCTAAAAGCTGTGTACTGTGAGGATTCCCCAATGCTTCCCAAGCCAGAGTGTGTCCTACTGCATGTCCCCTCTGCAAGCTGCATGCTGCTAAGGTGACCTCAAGCTTTTATTCAGCTTCCAAAAATAATCCCTGCTGGGCCTGACAGTCGTGAGTATTGATAATACTTTACTGAAGCTTTTCTTTGCACAACTGCTGCAAGTACCATGGAAGGATTGTTGCAAAGGGATGGATGAGGGTTGCTTGAAGAGGGTTTCAGGAAGAACACAGGAATTGGCAGCTCAGTTTTGTGAATCACAAAACCAGGCAGCTAAAACTTGAACAAGGAGATATTTGGTGCCTTGTAGCATAACTCACCATATAAAGGTATTATCCATCCTTGAAGAGGTTTCTCTAGCTGTGTTTTAAGGATATATCTGAATGTAGTTATTTCTCTTGGGTTTTGCTCTCCTGCAGGGCCAGCAGCTGGAGAGCATGCTTTCTGAGCAGATTTAGGTCTAATTTTTAATTCATTTCCCCCATCTCACAGCATTCATCAGCTGCTGTGACTTGTTGTTTCAGACAGCTGCTAGATCCTAGCTGATGGAGTTCATTGATTTCTGACTCTGATCTTGCAAATCTTATTTCAAATTCATCACCTGCCAGGGCTGTACTGGGAGCCTGAGCTGAACTGCAGCATGTTACAGATGAGAGAGCTGTCTCCCAGGCTTTCTAGTGCCACCAGCTGCACAGCCCCTCTGCGTCGCCTGCTCTGGAGCAGCCCACCCTGATGCTCTGAGAGGTCTCAAAGCAAACCCTGGCCCTTTCTCCTCCTGCAGCCCCATGCACAGTGTGCCTGTCAATGTGCACTTGCAGCCCAGAAAGCCAACCAGATCCTGGGCTGCATCAAGAGAAGTGTGGCCAGCAGGTCAAGGGAGGTGATTCTCCCCCTCTACTCAGCTCTGGTGAGACTCCATCTGGAGTGCTGCATCCAGTTCTGGAGCCCCTGTTACAAGAGGGATATGAACACGCAGGAAGGCGTCCGGAGAAGGGCCACCAAGATGATCAGAGGGCTGGAGCACCTCTCCTGTGAGGACAGACTGAAAGAGTTGGGGATGTTCAGTCTGGAGAAGAGAAGGCTCCGAGGTGACCTTATTGCGGACTTGCAGTATCTGAAGGGGGCTCCAAGAAAGCTGGGGAGGGACTTTGTAGGATATCAATTAGTGACAGGACTAGGGGGAATGGAACAAAGCTAGGAGTTGGGAGATTCAGACTGGATGTGAGGAAGAAGTTCTTCCCCATGAGAGTGGTGAGAGCCTGGAATGGGTTGTCCATGGAGGTGGTTGAGGCCCCATCCCTGGAAGTGTTTAAGGCCAGGCTGGATGAGGCTCTGGCCAGCCTGCTGTAGTGTGAGGTGTCCCTGCCCATGGCAGGGGTGTTGGAACTGGATGATCCTTGTGGTCCCTTCCATCCCTGACTGATTCTATGATTCTAGACACCTCGACGTTCCGTGCCGCGTTGCACAGCAGAAGAGGGGAGAGGAGTCGCTGTGCAGAGCAGACGTCAGGCAGAGCCTCAGCTCGGTGGGTGGCAAGTCCCCCAGCCCAGCCCACTTCCAGCGCCGCTCTCCTCGCACACGAATTATGGCCCTGCCCTCCCCGCTGCAATGGAAAGCCTGAAAACCTGAACCAGATGCAAAGGCTCACCTGAGTTTACAGACAGCCTGGAAGCAATAACTCCGAGAGGTCTAAAGTGCTCCTTTCATCACAACGAGATGTTAACGGGGAAAGCTCCACCGCTCCTGCCGGCCTCTGGTAGCGCTGCCGCAGCTGCTGCCAGAAAGGGACCTGCTGGATCGCTTTCCACAATGCCCACCCACTGCCCGTCACTCGGGGTCACCATTTCACGTCACTGCTGGTATGGTCCCAACCCCAGGGGCAGAGGGTACCTCGTCATGCCCTCTGCACAGCTCAGAGTGCCCCAGGTCCCAAGGCCTTCCGTGACAGCTGTGGGCAGCAGCACGCAGTGCTCCTTGGAGGGCTGAACTACACATCTGTTTGCCATTGCTTTGGGTTGTTTATAGCATTTTGATGCTCTCTTCTGCAACTTTTTATTTTAAAGAGCCTGGTGATACTCTCATGCTGAGTGCACCAGAAGTGCAGCTTGCTCCTGGGTTATGTATTTTAGCCCAGGCTGAGTCATAATTTGCAGAGTTTACAGAGTGAGTCTCCTCTGATGCAAGGCCAGGCAGAAGAGCATCATTCCCAGCTCTCACACTGCTGCTTGCAGGCTGAGCTGCTGTGCTGTGCCCCTCACTTCCTATGGCAAGGGATGTGTGGGCAAAACCACACCGACCCTTCTTTGACTTGAAGTGAAAAATGACATTGCAGCTTTGGAAGCCAGGCTGCAATTTCTCAAGGTTAGGAGAGCAAAACCAGCCAGTGCCTTCCTCTGCAGCACTGTGCCTACTTGGGTTTTGGGCATGGAAAGTCCACACATGTGGTACGTGGCTCGGGCAGCAGTAAGGTGAAGAGGAACAGAGAGGTAATGCATTTTCTGCTGGGCAACCTTATCTGCTCTGCTTGTGCTGGATTTTCAGCTCTCTGAGTGTGACTGTGAAGGATAATTACGATCATGTGTTACCTGAGATTACAGGGTTGCTTTCCAACTAATGACACTAGGAGAACCAAGCAGTTGTTAATATTTAATCAGCCTCTTGGCTTAACAATTGGATAAATGAGGTGTGTAATTACACAATTACAGACGACATTTCAGATAGGAGCTGTGCTGTTATTAATAGTGAAGGTGAAAGCTGGTGAGCATACACTGTTCAGTCCCATCAAGCACGTCATTAAAAAAGATCTTCAGCACGAGAGTCTAACAGCATGTCCTATGAGATGGTAAACAAAGGGTTCAGCTGCTTTTGAGATAAAAAATCCTGCTTGGCCGAGAGGTTTCAATGTAAGAAAAATACCAGACCAGATGTTTTGTTGATGTGGCAAGCTGTAATCAGGAGTAACTAGGGAACATATAAATACGTGCACAGAGGATACCACACGTTTCTGGTCGTATCATTTCTCAGCAGTCAGGCAATTATTTTCCCTAGGTTATTGAATTTAAGTTGTATAGGAAACAGAGAGGTACCTTTTAATTCAGTGCAGTACTTACCTGCTCAGTGGAACATTTCTTTAAAATAAATGTTTGTCATGTAGTACAAGTGAGGTGTTGATTGCAAAGTCCTAGTCAGAATGAAAAGAGAGATGTTGTCTATAAATAATTTTGTTAGTCTGTTCTTTTATTCCTCTGCTTTATCTCAGCTCCTTGAAAACATCTGATTTTTCTCAAGTGATCTTGATTTGAAAAGATTGCCATAGCAGCAATTCTTCTGTGCTCCACTACAGCAAGCATGAACTATAATTCTCTCTGGAGTCAGTTAGTGGGATGCTGGAAAGTGAACATCAAAACCACACAACCTATTGACCAGCATGACTGCAGGTTAGTGATATGGATCTGAATAATGCATGAAATTCAATCTTAGAAATGCTTTGTCCAGTGCAATGAGGCAGCATTCAGGTGTTCATGTGGTTTCTCAAATGAGATGTTGTAAAAGCAAGAAACTGCTTTTGTTGGCAGATGCTATGAGCAATAGTGTTTTGTTCCCCTTCTCTTCCAAGCTAGCATTCCTGAAAAGTTTGTAGTAATCCAGATCTGGATGTACAGCTGAATTTCTCAGTGTCCAGTCCTAACTGTGGCTAGATACCAACACCTTTGGAGTGTGCTCTGAGATGAGAAGAAGAAAAGTTCTGTCAAAGTCACGTTGGGATATTTCTGTAATGAGAGAATCCTTCCAGTATCTGAAGGAGGCCTACAAGAGGGACTTTTTAGGCTATCAGGTAGTGACAGGACTGGGGGGAATGGAACAAAGCTGGGAGTTGGGAGATTCAGACTGGATGTGAAGAAGAAATTCTTCCCCATGAGAGTGGTGAGAGCCTGGAATGGGTTGTCCAGGGAGGTGGTTGAGGCCCCATCCCTGGAGGTGTTTAAGGCCAGGCTGGATGAGGCTCTGGCCAGGCTGATCTAGTGTGAGGTGTCCCTGCCCATGGCAGGGGGGTTGGAACTGGCTGAGCCTTGTGGTCCCTTCCAACCTTGACTGATTCTATGATTCTAAGTGGTTTGCATGCTCACTGCTCAGATAAGTGCTAGGTCTGTGCCAAGAGCTGAGCTGCACCATGAGCTGTCAGATCCTCCTGGCATGTGCTTGCACATTGGTTCCTCTTTAACAATTTGTACTTAGTGTTGAGCTCATGCTGTGAAAAGAGCAGAACCTTTAATTATAGTGATGCAGAGCCAACAGAGATAATTAGGAAAATAATCTCTCAGCCCCAGCAAGGTTAAGCTTTACCTATATGACATGTTGGCATAGGATTGTAAAGGAGATGTAAAGTGTGCAGCCAGAATAATTATCTATGGCAGGCTACCTTGTGATCCAGTCCAGTGCAAACTTTTTCTTCATCCTCTTTCTTCTCTGTCTCACCTTAAGTCTGCCAATCCTGTCTTGCTCATACTGGTCCCACTGAAATGACTTTCTTCCATTCTGACTTTGTTGTGCACATTGCTAAGTTTGCATCTCTGCAGCTCCCAGCCTTGCTTTTGTGTCCTGTACAGCTGTGGACTCTGGCCTTCAACTTCTCTGCAAGAGGCAGACCTCTCTTGCTCATATGTGATACCCACCTCCTTGTGCTCCTCAGTCCTCCTAATACTTTCATTATATTGCCACCAAGAACATCTTTGATAAATAGAGACTTGCAGCTCTCTTTCATTGTAAAGACAGGATTCCTCTGTTTTGCTGTCACCACAGGCTGCCTCCAAAATCCTGGATGAAATACAGTTTAGCAACCCAGGAACACTGGAGCTGTGAAATTTGAAAAGTGCTCACACAAACTAAAATACATTGAACCAGTTTGGTTAAAATTCATCTTTCCTTTTCTGCTGAGAACCCACCCTCATGGCAGCTCCATCCATTAACTGTCCAGGCTGTACATTCCTTGAGGAAGGACCACCTATGGCACATGGCTGGGAAGCACTCCCTGTCTTTACATCTCTGCATAAGCAGAGTGGTGACAACGAAATAAGCAGCACACAAGACTTCTGACCCTCCAAAACCGCACCAGCCTGCCCTCTGCATGCCTACATGGTGAAATCTCTTCTGACCCACTGGACACAGAGTTCTTCAGTGAGCACCAGGGAAACAGCAGTTGGCTGGTGAGTTTGTGGTGGGGTGAAGAGAGAGCTGCCTACAAGGTCCTGCAGGTTGGGAGCATGGGCACAGTGATGCATAATTTACAGTAACAGAGTCCAGCCCCCTCCCAGTGCACTACTTCTAAGACATCTTTTCATTATCTCTAAAGCTTTTTATTGCATCATATCCCGTTAGTCAAGACATGATCTGTGCCCAGTGCTACTCCAGCACTTCCAATAAAGGCTCTTTCCTTTTGGCTTGGGGGGAAAGCCCAAGAGCGACAGAGGGACTTCTCCAGCTAAGGCCAGCAAGATTTATTTGTTAATTAACCTCTGTGGCACCTTGAAAACAGAAAATGCTGTGTATGTACTTATATATTTTCCTGATGCCAAAGTGGCTTGCATTTGAAACTTTTGAAGCCCTAAGGACTTGTGAATGTCTGTGAATTCCTGATCTACTCTATCTATAGAATTGAAAATAAACCTGAAAGATACTGAGTCCTGGCATCTGGATGAGACTCTTCTCCCATGTGTGAGGTGTTCCCTTTTGTACTTTCTGGAGGTTTTCAGTCCGGAGGACTGCAGAGTCAGTGACCACAAAACACTTACAGCCTGAATGCATAAAACATGTATTTAATTAAAATGTTAAAATATGTAGAATATTCCAAGGACATTGCTTTGTAGGTTTCTGCAGGTTGGGCACATCAGTAATTTATGCACTCTCTGGCTTTGCACGCTGTACTGGGCTATTTACCCTTGTCCTCCACTGAAGCATGGACCGTAGCAGCCCTTCCACTCTGCACACTACCTGGTGAGACAAGATGCTTTGCCAAGGGAACACACAGTGACAAATGCCATCTCATGACCATCTGAAGCAGTGCACACGCAGACAAGTCACCACTATTATGTAATTGGGAGTGAATTTAGCTTTCTGCCAGGCTGGTGCCTCCACTTCCCTAGCTGTGATTTGCAAAAGCAGCTTTCCTGGGTTTCACAAAATCAGTTTGTTCCTATCTTTTCCTTTGAAGAAAGTCAGTGTCACCCAGACCTCCTGCAGCTCTCAGCTGGATGCATGCTGGCTGCCCTGATGGATCCCCACTGAGCCAAACGTGTTTGTTTGCATTTCAGCCTCCTTTGAAGGGAGAGACTCCCGCAATGTATCATCTCTCTTTGCCAAGCCAGGGGATCCTTCCATTCCCACAGCCCCCAGAGCACTTATAGTGCCTTAGAGACATCAGCTATTCATCTATGTAATAACTCCTGAAAGGAAAAAAAAAAGAAAAAGGGAGGAGGGTAGGGGGGAAGGAGGTTGCAGAAGGTGTGGATAAAATTCAGGGCACTTCTTGCCTTTTAATGAAACTTTAGCTATCAGAAGTAAATCTGCTAATGTGGATGGCACTAGTCAATGGAGAGTCATCAAAAGGTTTACTCAATTTGCTTTCAAGGTTTGAATAAAGAAGGATTTCTCCCAGTGCTTCAAATTCTGGTCAGTGGGCACGTTCAATCCAATGCAGTCAATGAAGTGCAGAGAAGCACAACGACTGGGGAAGCCCAGGGAGGGGGGTGATGAGGAACGAGCTTGTATTTTGGCAGGGAGATGCCTGCAAGCCTGAACTCACTTCAGCATAAGGAGACAAGTGAAATAATGCAGTATTGGGTTCTGCAGGACTCACTTATCTTTTATCTGTAGATTTTAATTTCTGTTTGTAAAAGCTGTTATGCAACATTTTTCTAATACTTCAGCTGTGGAAAACAAACCACATCTGGAACATCAAATAACAAAGAAATTATCTGCAAGCTGGACTGTTCTTAAAAACAGCTACAAGTACATGTTCAAATAACTTGCTGGAAAAGAATAGATCCAGTTTGTCAGATAATACATAAGCTTAGAGGGAGGGGGGGAATTAAGCCAAGAGAAATATTGCACTTGAGAGAGTTCAAATAGAGAGGTTTCTTTCCACCAAACTTCTGTGGGCTTGCAAAGCATAAATTACACAAACAGCATTAAAAACAAAAACAAACCCCCCCAAAAACCAGGAATGCAAAAAAATCAAAGAACAAAATTAAAAGCTCTGTTCATGTTCCAGCCATGCAACAAGTGTGCAGCAGATGTCGGAGGCCTGTGGTTCAGAAGTGCCCAGGTCTGGATGCAGAGTTTCCAGCATGTCCTGCTGGCACTCATCTGAAGGTAGGTCGTAACAAATGGTGTCAGCTAAGGAAAATTCAGCTGGTGAGAAGAGGAAATAGTGCAGATCTGGCAACGATGCTTTCCCTCCTGTTTCTCTAACAAAGCTGCTATCTCACAGAGTTTCTGACTGGGGAGCCACCAGCTGCCCAGGGGCTGTCACACTCCATCTTGGTGAAGGTTCACCTCCTTTCCTGGTTCCTCTCTGGTGCTGGTACTGAGGTTTCCAGTGAAGCACAAGGTAACTCACTGTGTTTTAAAGTGGAGCAGTTCACCTTAACTACAGCTGACGTTTGGGTTCAGAGGATGCATCCCACTTTCACGGTCCGTTGTACCCTATTTGGGTGAAAAGACTTGTGCTGCCAAAGGCAGAAAGGAGTAAGAAAAGTAAAAATAGCATATTGAGGGAGTTTAGCTGAGGGAAAAGATCATAAGACTACTGATTATTTTCTTTGGTTTTGTGTTTAAGGTGATTTCTAAAGCTACAGTTGAATCATGTTCTTAAAATGCCAGACCTTACACATTAAGTGGAAGAAAACCTCCATGCCTCCTACACTGGCAGCAGTGGGTGAAGCATGTTGTGATGCTTGTATGAAGCCCTTCCTGCCACTGAGTTGCTCTTAATTTAAATATTTTTATCCACCAAATAATAATAAAACATCAGCCAGTGCCACACAGATCCCATCTGAATGCAAGGCTGACTGTAAATGAAAGGCTTTGCTGACAGCCTAAACAAGAAGGGCTTTCACCCAGGCCTGCAGGCTGAGCGTTAAGGATCTGGTTCTCCCATAAACAAACTCTCCTTTACATCACCTCCACAGCTGCAATGGACCTTACTGCAGGAGTAAATTCCATGCCTGCTTAATCTGAGAGGGTTTGGATTAAATGTGAAGTGTCGTCCCAGGGCTGGAGGGGTAAGTGGCAGGGGGAGATGCTCTGTATGAGCCCAATGTGGAATCAAAAATTGGCTAATTCTGCTCCCTGTATGTTTTATTCCTCAGAGCAGCTGTGAGCCTGGGCTGAATCCTGCCATGGGGAATGCTGGTTGTCTGCACCTTTGCCCTCCTCTTGCTGAAAGGATTAAGAAGAATTACGTTCACATCCACATTTCCAGTAAGTTTATTGATATGAAAAAGTTCTTGGAGTCCAACACTGCAAGAGCAAAGCATGGGAAGGCAGGCAGAAAATGTGCTGTTTCATGACCGTGGCAGCTGCAGTTTCATTTCTGTGCTGGAGTGATAAATGACAGGAATTCACAAATTTCTCCCAGCTCCCTTGGAAGATGTATTCTATAGAATGAAAATAGAAGCACTGAACGATTAAGAACCATCCCTTTTACATATGAAAATGGTATGGTGTCATGTTAAATACACTGTATTAAGAGGTCAATTAGAGACCTATTTTGAGTTAATGGAATTAGTTCTCTTTCTTTTTTTTTTTTTTTTTTTTTTTACTTTTACATTTTAAATGCAATCTTTCAAGGTGTACTGGAGATGGAAGGAACAGAAAATAGAGTAATCCAGTTAAAGGCAGTTAATGCTTGCAGAGTGCCTGAGAGCAATGCCAGCAGGTGACACAGTGTGATGGGGCAAGGGCTGAGCAGACAGAGCCCTTTTCTTCCCATCTACATTGACTCCCCAGTGTGTGTGAGAGAGAGAGAAAAGCTCTTTTTTGAGTACATTCCCTCCATCTGAAATAGGCCAGGGAAAACAAGAGAAAAATATCCTTGGGCCCTAGCTGCCAGCCACAGTCCTCATTTCACCAAATCTTACAGCTCTTTCTTTAAATCCTCTTTGCTTCAGTGGAAATTCAGTGTATAGAACAGTCCTGAGCACAACGTTGCAACTGGTCAAGGTACAATCGTTGCATTAGTCACTGGACAGTTGTTCAGCTGCAGATTTGCATTGGAATCAGCTCCAAAGGGAAACAGCAAGAAAGAGCTTCTCTGCTCTTCAGAGGATTTGTTGGTCCTGTGATGTCCCTGGAATATTAATGCACGTAGAAATTGCCCCCTGCCTATGTTACAAGAGAGGGAATGGCTTAAAAAATGAAAGTCCCTGGACTAAAGGCCAAGTCTATAGATGAGACACTAGGATTATTTTGGCATCCAAGGACAGTCCTGCCCACACATCCCCCAGAACCCTTGCTAACCCTCTCCCCCCACCCTGCCTGTTTTGGTGGTTGTATTTTGACCTGGATTCATCTGGAAAATCAACCCAAGAAAAGAACACCAATAGGCTGCATTTCATCCAGCTGACTTATTCTTACCTATGGGGCATCAATTGCTGCCAAAATAGATATGTAGCCACACTCGCCTTCTACCCTGTCTGGGTGCAGATGGAACTTTCATGTTAGGAATGCTGTTTATGGTATGGACATGCAGGATAGCAATGTTTGTCAGCAGAGTTCCTGCTTGGCTGCAGAGTTGATACACACAGCCCAGGGAAGGGGATGTGTTCATACTGTGCAGACAAGCCTGGAGACAGTTTCACTCCCACTCGTCCCTGCACACACACTGCTGCTGCAGTGTCTGCTCTGAATCACAGAAGGGTAGGAGTTGGACAGGATCCTCAAAGGTCAGCTCTCCAACCCTCCTGTAGTCAGCAGAGACACCTCCAACTAGATCAGGCTGCCCAGGGCCACATCCAGCCTGATCTTGAATGTTTTCAGGGATAGGGCCTCAACTACATCCATGGGCAACCTGTTCCAGTATTTTACCACCCTCTGCTCCAGTTTCAAACCATTGCCCCTCGTCCTATCACCACAGGCCCTTCTAAACAGCCCTCCCCAGCCTTCCTGTAGCTCCCCTTCAGATACTGAAATGTAGCTACAAGATCTCCTAAGAGCCTTCTCTTCTCCAGGCTCAACAGCCCCAATTCCTTCAGCCTGGCTTCCTAGAAGAGGTTCTCCAGCCCCCTGATCATCTTTCTGACCTCCTCTGGACCCATTCCAGCAGGTCCACATCTCTCTTGTGTCAGGGGTCCCATAGATGGGCACAGTATTCCAAGCAAGGTCTCACCTCTTGAGTAAGTTTCTCTGGTCACTGTTTTGGTTTCCAAAATTGTCTAGGCCAGAGATTTATTTTAATTTGTTGACTTGCTCCCTTCAGAGCTGATTATTGGTAACAAATGGAGAAAACCCCCAGATCCTAAGTGATGCCAGTGCTTGCATAATGGCAATTTGAAAACTATACTGGGCATAAGATTAAGAATGTTGCATTCCAGCTGACTGAACCACGTCAGTGGAGAGGCTCTTCTCTCCGTAGCTGCTGGGACTAAAGGGGGGATGTCAATGCTAACGTTAGTAGGAGACTTGTCAGCCAGGGCTTTGCTGCAGAGCCTGCATCACTATGTCCTGCTGCTGCTGCAGACAAATCCTGCACAAGAGAGATGCTGGCAGCCAAGCCAGCCTTCCTGGCTTGGGAATATGAGCCACTCACTTTCCTGTAACCTGGGCCACAACACCACTCATTTCCTGGCACTTTCTGCCTCTTGATCTTATTCCACTGATTTTCTCCTTTACAAACAACAGGAAAAAGCTGGGAAAGCTGTGGAAAACAAAAAGGAGAAATAGGTCACACTAGAAATTCTGAAATCTCAGCAAAGCTCTTGTTCAAAGTCATTAATTCAATGACCTCTGACCACAAGACAGACCTTCAATTTGCCAGCAGAGGATAAAAGAATTGAGGCCTGAATGAGTAAGGAAGGGGAGTTAATCTGTGAAGGATCACTGGGAATAAAAATACTCAACATATATTATTCTTCCCCTTAGTCCTTCTGTTGCATACAGTTTATTTCTGGATATGCTGGAATACCAGGTACATTTATATTCTTTTTGATCTCCTCTGTTTGATCCAGATCCAGCCAGTGGAGCAGACTGATGATCTTAATGCTATTAAGCAGCACAGTCTGCATTTATTTATTTTTTTACATAAGGAACTAAAAAAGTACTTGCAACGGGTACGGGGTTACAAGAGAATTAGGTGCTCCAGCAGCTTGTAGCAGTTCCATCTTTATTTGCTGAGGTTTCTCCTCCTAAAATGCACATTTGTTGTGATGGGAAGTGACAAACTGGTTAGTGAGACTGAACACACTTGCCTGAATTGCCTGCAAAACTCCCATGCAGAATACAATCTTTCATCTGTAGTTATAAGCCTGTAAGGTGCTTGTACTACTTGTACTTTAAATTCACCTTTCATTTGGTTAGACTCCAGGAATTCAGACCAAATTTACACTGGGGAGTTCCCTAGTAATTTCCAATTAACACCATTCAAAAATGACATAAATGGTCTCAGTAATGCAGACATTGTTGCTGCGGGACAGTAAGGACTTGTCTGTAGTATCTGGTAGCCTTCATAGGATAGCTTTGATCATAGAATTTTCTCCCAAGCAGACAAGACTTGTGGGAAAGTCATTTTGAAAATGCTGCTGCTGTGAGGACCTCTCCATACTTGTTTGTGCCAGCAGCACCTTACAATGAAGAGTCCTTGCAGTCCCACAAAATGTCTGGTTGCTAACCTCCTACAGCCCATTACTTAGTTAAGGTTCAATCACTAAAGATTCACACATTACTTGAACAATTTTCCCCTTCCATGTGTGGTTTAGGTTCCATTTCACAGCAGGCTATTACTGATTATGGGATTTTACTGTAAGGAGTAAATGAAGAAGTGAGGATAAAATGCCTAATAAAACCCTCATCTTCACAACATCATCAGTGTTTCCAGACTGAGCCAATACCAGATTAGGCTTCAATTCTTTCCTCAAATAGAAATCCCCTTCTTAGAAGCATGCATTAATTCTGATTTCTTAAGTGTGAGGGCTTTTTATGGTTCTCAAAAGGGAATCCTGAGAGAGCCAGTAACTCTATTTATGTCTGCACAGCAAAACTACCATTTGAGTTGTCTTTGATTAAATCATTATCTTCTTTTTTTTTTTTTTTTCCCCTGCTTTATTCCCTCCGGAGATGTAAGACGATGTTAGTAGCAGAGATAAAGCTGTTGGGAGACTAAGAAACAAAAATGGGAGATTATTTATGTTTAGCTGTCTGGTAAAAGATTAGAAAAACGAGTAATTAGTTTATAGTATTATAGTAAAGGATGAGGTAAGGCTTTGGCTTTTGACAGGCCTGGTGGTGATAAATCCAGAACTGCCTATAATCAGTATTAGTTGTTATTATTTACTGAGCATGCTAAGGTGCATACTGATTTACAGGGAAATACACAGATAAAATCCCCCCCAGACAGAAACTTTGTGTAACAAAACAAATTGCCACAAAACCTGTGACAACAAGGAGGATCTGTGTGCCTCCTTCCCTGCCCAAGCAAGAGCCCTGCAGCTCCTTGGAGGCCAAAAGTTTCTTGCCTTGTGCTAATTAAGCCCTTTGCTGCTGTAGTGTTTGCTCTGCTAGATTTGGCTCACCACCTAAATTTGAATGTTACTGCATTACCGTTGCAAGGAATATTCCACTTCAATCCAGCCAAAGATGCCAATATTTGGTGTAATATACAACAGCCTCCAAATGGGGCAGCTGGGATTACAGCTACTGGAGACAGCTGCAAGTGCAAATAACAGAAAAATGTTGCCCCTCTCAATCACAACATAGCCTCAGTGGCTGTGGTGGTTTATGGTGTCAACTCTGTAATACTGAGCTGTTAATGAGAACAGAAGGTTGAAACAATACTGATCCATTGGGTCAGGCACATGAAGGCATCCCTTGTGCTTGGCACCCTGCACATCAGAAGAGAGGTGTTCCTCGTGCCCCAACTCTCTGACCCCCAGCTCAGCTTTGGCATATTTCTCCATGACTGCTTTCCTACCTTGAGAAGAGTTGTGGTTCACCCCACAGCATTTTTTGGCTGTTGGCTGTAACTGCATTTGAAAAGTGGCACTAACCTTGTAAGCAGGTGAAACACAGTTCATGGCTCCTTGCAGCACTGGTGTGACATGCAACTGTCAGTGCTGTTATCTGCATTTACAGATTGCATTGGGTTTCAAGGGACCCTCAAAGGTCAGCTTGTCCAACCCCCCTGCGGTGAGCAGGGACACCTCCAACTAGACCAGGCTGCCCAGGGCAGCATCAAGTCTGATCTTGAACGCCTACAGGGATGGGGCTTCATCCCTGGGCAGCCTGCTCCAATATTTCACCACTCTCATTGTATAGAACTTCTTCCTTACGTTCAACCTAAATCTCCCCTACTCCAATTTCAAACCATTGCCTCTCATCCTATCCCCACAGGCCCTCCTAAACATCCCTCCCCAGCCTTCCTGTCTGTCCCCTTCAGATAATGAAATGTAGCTCTAAGGTCTCCCTGGAGCCTTCTCTTCTCCAGGCTGAACAGCCCCAATTCTTTCAGCCTGGCTGCCTAGGAGAGGTTCTCCAGCCCTCTGATCATCTTTATAGTCCTCCTCTGGACTTGCTCAAGCAGGTCCACAACTCTCTTGTGTTGGGGCCCCCAGAGGTGGGCACAGTACTCCAGGTGAGTTCTCATCAGTGCAAAGTGGCAGAATGACCTCTTGACCTGCTGGCCATGCTTCAAAGAGAGATACAAAGGTCAACGGCTACAAGCAAAGAGGCAAAGACTTGTGTAAAGAACACAGAGAAACCTGTAGCTGGGATTAGACTTCAGGAATTCCTTCTTTACCACCCTCATTATTAGTCGTTGGCCCAAGCCCTACTCTCCAATGTGGCTTTCACATGCTTTGCAAACACACAGCTTTTCCAACCAATCAGCCAGCAATTTGTCCTCCAAGATTTGTGCACAAGCCAAGCCATTGGGACTTGGGGATGGAGGTGGATTGATTCCTCTTTGTCAGCACCATGCACAAAACTGACTTCAGCTGTACACCTAGTCACGGAGAAGCCAAAGGGTGGTCATGCCTAGGCAAAAAGTGTTTGACATGTTGCTGCCATTAGTTCTTCTATTTTAGTTATATCATGGCTTAGTTTGTTTTTTCAAATTCTCTTTATGTTGATATAAAAAGGAGTTCAAGTTGAGATAGTTACCATCTGCCTGAAAGCAGACAGGAACACATGGTTATAAAAGAATATCTGAAGTGGGGAGCAAAATATGGTCCTGCTAATGGTAACATTTCTGTCATTAACATTAAAGATTAAAGGCTATAATATACAGGAAAATATATTGCAGGGCTTATCACATTTTTAATGAAGGGTTCAGTCTTACAGCAGGCAAGCAGTAGGAAGAAAAATGTACCTCTTGGATTTTATTTGCTCCCCTGGGAAACTACCCTATCATGATTGCAGCCCATAGGATCAGCCAAATGAACACCAGGCAGTAAGTCAACAGTCCCCAAAAGGTTAACAGAGCTTCTTCCTAATGTTACAGCAATGATTAAAAAAAATTAGCTGACATTAACCTTTCCCCTTTCACTGGATGGTTCAAATCTAGCATGGGTTGGTAGTGACTGAGAATGGTTTCTGTCTGTGTAATGGTTTTTTTTTGGTGGCTTACACAATGCAAGCTGGTGGTCTCACACAGCTTCCCAGAGGAGGCCTGCCTGCCTGCCTGCCTGAGTGAAACCTCAGAATAACTTGCCTCAATTGGTGCTAATTGGAAACCTCCCTGACAATCTCAGCAGAAACCACTGCGTGGGCACAGGCACAGAACATGCTGCTATGGACCACAGCTGCAGCATCAGACAACCTGGCTCTGCAGCAAGGTTTGAAAGTCCTGAACATTTAATTAAAGCAGGTCTGCCCACCTTCAGTGCTGAGCTTCCTTAGGGTCCTGCTCTAGCTTTAGCCCCTTCACCCTTCCCCACATTCCCTAGATGTTCCCAAGGGTGCTCTCGAGCTCCTCATCCCCACACACAGGTCAGACTTTCATGCATGGCTCTTTCTGGACAGTGTGTGGGGCCAAGACCTGGCCATGCAAGATCAGGGATCTGCTCTCTGCTAGAGCAGTTTAGGGTGGAGCTGACTTTTGCCCTATAATCACTGGCAGTGATTGCAGCTGCAACAACTCATCTACCCCCTTCATTTGTGTACTTCATCCATCTCCAGCTGGTGCTCTGTGCCCACTCCCCCAACCTAAGACCCACCCACAGTGGAAGTGTTTCCACAAGGTGCCAGACTGAAAACAAACATTTGCCATGAGGAACAGGCACAGAACATCCTAAGATCATGGAAGACTTGCCCAGTGACATGGACTCAGAAATACAAGGTCCAATGCACTCCCTAATGTTCCCCATGATGATTAAGGCAGCATTAGCACAAGCCCAGGATGTCCTAGTTCCCTGTGTACCTTCAAATCCTGTACCAACTGTAAACATCTAATCAATGCCACGTGCCCAAACACAACCTCCCTGCAAATCCTGTTTGTTTTCTGTGGAAAATCCTTTACCTGCTCTCACAAACTGATTCCCGTCCTCTTTTGTTGTGTTTTACAGCTGAAAAAAAAAAAAAAAAACAACCAAATTACCAGGCTCTGGCTGTGTGTATTTCTTGCTTCTTAGGTGAGAAGGAAAGCAATCAGCACTAAGGGATTTTTTTTCTTTCTTGGGTAAATAGTTCTTGTGAAACCAACCTAAGTAAGGTGATTTGCAGTATGGATTTTTCCCATCTAGGTTATTAGAATAAGTTCAGTCAGCACATTCAACCCTGGTCTCTAGTGGTTCATAAATTTAATGCAACACTCAACTCTCCTTCAGTATTTTTGGTGTATACTTGAGTTTTTCTTGGCACAGAGAGAAGTGGCAGGTGGAATGATCAGAGACTTTTTTTTCCTTCAAAGTGAGATTAGGGTGGTTTTTTTTAGGCTCCTTTGTTCTGTAAAAGCCTTGGTCTAATTCACTACAAGCTATCTAGGACTGAGAATGCCATTGCTTTACTAATTTATATGTCTGGTTTAAAGCTGTGCACTGATCTCAGTGGAGTTTCTCTATTTTTAGAATCCTGCTAGGGATTTCTAACCAAAGGGGTTTATGCACAAGAAGGGCAGGTTTTATTGGGATTTCTTTCTTTTTGAATTACACTATCAAAGGCAAATAGTTTCCTCTTTCTTCTCCCTGATAACTTCTTATCTCAGCAAGAGAAAGTGGGACACTCAGGCTAACTTGAGGCAATGGAAAGCCACCAGCATCTCCCCAGGACAACATTGATTGACCTGAGCCCAGGTTGAGCTGGGTATGTTCAAGTTAAAATCTCCCAGTGCATGTGAGGAAGCATGCTTGGGAAGGAGAACTAGGAGAAGGAGAAAGAGCACTGAGCTGCCTTCTCCAGGAACACACTAAATAGAATTCACCTGGCAAAGAGAGCAGGAGAACGCACGCAGCTTTCTTGGCAGGTGCAGAGAGAGCCTGTGACATGATTTAATGGTAGTTTAAAAGGCAAGCATTAGGAATAAATGTGGGTGTGCTGGGACGAATTAGATGGATTAAGATTCAATGTGATAACCTAACCACCTCAGGAATAACTAATGACCTACCCCAACAGAAATGTCTGCTGGGTAGGGAACAAGGCAGAGCTGTTCACTGTAATGATTTTGCTGGCACTGAAGCCTCTCATTTGGGATGTTCAGCAAGAGCAGCTTATAAAAACTATTGGCTGGAGTCCTCGATTTGTGCAAATTGTCTTGGTTCCTTTGGCACAGGACGTGTGACCCTCTGCCCCACTGGAGCATCTGCCTTATTCTGGTAATAAGTCAGAGATCAATGCAGGCCCAAATGTGGATGAGGTATTGATGGCTGAGATATTTTTGTGTACAGAAATGCTTTCACAATGCCAGGAACAGGACAGCCTGGGGTTTAACATCCAGAGGCACTAAAAACTGCCCCAAATTTACTTGTGAAGGAGTGACAGCAAAGGTTAAACCATGTGAAAAGGCGACTGTGGTGTGCAGACATTGCTCTGACACCCAGCAAGGCTCCCCTCCAAAGGAGGAGTGATGCTTGCTCCTGTGGCATCTGAAATAAGAAATGAGCGATAGTCTACCCAAGAATTGTCCTGAAAATGCCTGAAATCCTTTTCAATTTGATAACAATTCACTTCTTCAGTTCAAAAGGAAAATTACCATGACCTTGGCTGAACAAACTAAAAAATCTCCTAGCATATCAATTAATAAATTTTATAAGAGCATTGCAATTAATTTGTTTAATTGAAGTCTCTATTTCTTAACAGTGTCAGGCTGATTTAGTGTCTTGAAAGACACAGGTACTCTGCAGAAATGAAGAGAATGCATTGGTCACAGGATGAAAACTCCCTTTCTGCAGTCATTTACGGTATGAGAACAAGTGTCTATAAATCTCAGCTTGGCCACTTGACTTGCCAGCAAGTCAGAGCTACAGAGAATCCACCTGCAAGGTGGAGGGCTCTTAACTATGTGGTGTGCTCATCACAGCTGGGAGGGGCTGTGGGTGCTCTCTGCCAAGGGACCTATGGGGAAAATGTGGAGATCTCTGGTCCTTGAGACTGCATGGTGCATACCACAGTAGCCTGCAGACATGGCTTACAATCTCTCTCATAGCTTTCCATGGGATTAAAGCAGCTCTGTGGCTCTGAAGAGCAGCAGACAGCACCAGTCCCAAAGGATCAAGCATATATTCCAAATTCAGATGGGATGGGGGATGACCAATTCCTCGCTTTTCCTATGTGCTTCTAATGGCTAAGCTCTGTACCAGCACTGGCTCACACTTCCTGGCACAAGTCTCTTTTTTCTTAGTGAAGAAATGCTACCGAGCAGTGAGGAGCTGCACAGCCATCAAGCCTTGGTGGTGAAGCAGTCTGTGTGTGCAGGTGTGGGGATGTGGCCAGCTAATTGCAAACCATGACTGTGTATGGCATAAGCAATTTAATACAGCTGAAAGTTCAGAACCTGACCTTCACAAAGGCTACATAAAAATGCTTCCCTTGATCTACCTCAGCTCATGATTTCAGCTGTGGCACCTTTGAGGCACTGCCTTGGGTGTGGAAGATGTCTCTGTCCCACAGCAGGGCCCTGGGTGACATTGAAGTCTGTCAGCTGTTATCAGCTCCTTTAATCGCTAACAGGTAGGTTAGAAAGTATCCAAATTGTAATCAGACTGAAATGGAGTTATAATGATATCTGATCTGGGAATTTAGTCCCAAGCTTTCCTTTTCCATGATGGTTTTCATTTCCTGTAATTTAGAGCTGGAAGCATTTATGGAATATCACATGGGTTTAGTTTACACAGGAAATCAGCTGCAGTTGCAGGAAGATACTGACTTAGGGGTTTTAGGGTTTGTTTTGCTGGGGTTTTTTTAAGAAATAAAGATTGCTTCAGAGGAAAACATTGCAGACTTCTACCTCTGCTGTTTGAAGGCTGCATTCTGCAAAGTGATCTGTAATTATACAGGAACAAGCAGTTTATTTCTGTTACATGGTAATCACTTAATGTGAATGAAGTAATAAATGCCTTCCCTTTTTAAAGTGAAGAGATAAACCAAGTGCAGGAAAAGCTGTGGAGGAGGGTGGAGGGGAAGGGATGCTAGGCAGCTGCAGCAAGAAAAACCTCTGAAGCAGGAAGTATCAAATAGAGTGTGCATGAAAATCCTGAGATGACCAAATCAGATTAAAATGGGAAAAGGTGATTATGTGTCTTGAGTCACAGCCTGCCATTTTAATCACCCCGTGCATGACTCTTGGGGAGGGCACAGGGTATGTCAGGGATAACACTGCACGAGGCTGCACCACACAGACACACCACAAAGGCTTCTCCATTCCCGGAGTGCAAAGCTGTTTCTCTCAATGATGCTAGGCACACTTCTTTTTGGGGTTGAAGTTTCAGTCCTGGTAGAATGAAAACACTTTTGAACTGCATTTCCATTGGTAACACTTCTTCTCAAGAAATCACTGCTCCAAAAGTACCAGCAGAGCAGCTCAGTAGGCTCTGGCTGGAAGTCCAGGGCCTGCTGGGCTGGCATCCCTTGGGAGGCAGGCTGTGAAATGCCGGTCGGGAGATATCAAAGAGCAAGAAAGGCAGCAGGAAGGGGGGTGGAAGCCAGCAAAGTGCAATAAAAATCCATCTCTTCCCAAAGGCAGCCCTGCCCACTCCATGGGTCTCTTTGGTGCCAGAGCTGGGGGAGATGGTAGGCTGGAGAAGAAAGAGATGGACCATGTAAGTCAGTACTGACTAATGAACCACGCTGGAAACACTGTCAAAGGCAGAGGGCTGGGTCTGCAGGACAGCGAGAGCAGAGCAGTGCTGGCTGCTTGCTTTTTGCACACAGAGGTACATTATGATTTTAAACGAATCCAGAACAGCTGAGGCATTTGTGGACTAAAAGCCAACATAACCATGACCACCTTAATCATCCTCTTGTAAAATGAGCAGCCATATGCGTGAAATCAGCCCATGCATTTTATGGCATATCTGCTGTATGCTGGACAAGTACTTGGACTGAGGTTTATTTTCTCAGGACTTCCAACTCCTGAAATATAAACCATGTAACCTTTCTCTTCATAAAACCAGAACTGAGAGAAGGGAGGGGGAATTCCCCCAAGCTTTGCACTGTGTGGCATTGCCTCTCACGTGTCATTGCACTTGACAAAGCCTGGTGCTGCAGTGGGCACTATAAACAATTCCTTTACCATCCTGTGTGAACAGTCCTTGCCATGACAGGGAAAGGCATTGAAGCACAAGTTATGGCTTATAGTGTTTGTTAGCAGGAGCAAAATATTTATCTGCACAGTATTTCTTTGCTGTGCTTTTTAAAAGGCTGAGGTTAATCAAAAGGAGCCTGTTCCTTGTCTTCAACAAAATCTTCTCTCAAGATGCCTGCCCCTTAATCCTCAGAAGGCAATCTCATATTTCCTTACTGGTTGCTTCTCAGCTAATTGATTCAATATCAGAGGCAGTGTTACACTGCATTAGGATTTCTCAGGGTAGGAATGTCCCTCCTTGGTCATGCCTCTCCTGAGCTCTGGTTCTGCAAGGTTTAATGCATGTGTTTGACCATCTGTGCTGGAGCCATTCCTCAGGCCTCCACAGGACCCTTTGTGTGCATCGTTATGCACACACACGAGGCTGTGCAGGACTGTGGTCTGATTGTATTTTGTGTTGTACCATGTCCTGCAACAGATCACCTTGTCACTAGCTTGTATGTCACGAGTTCCTTCAGCTCCCAGACAAAACTGCTGGAAGCAGGGTGGTTCACGATGGCCAGAGAGAGCTCCTTGTGTTTGTGGTCTTACCTTGGGCTTTTCCACTTGTTCCAATTTCATCTTGTTCCATTCTGGTTCTTCAGTGCTTCATTTTGCTCTCTCTTCTCCTCTGAGATCTGTACAAAATGCCATGCCTGTCCTACCACATTCCACTTGCTGTATTTATATTACTGAGACAGTCCCAGAGGTCTGCCCTAGATGGAGGCAAGGGCAGTGTGCAGGATTCAGCACTTCAGGTGCAGGCACAACAGAGAAAGGAGGAATATTTGGGAGGGGGAAGTCAGTCTGTCTGGTTTTTTTGCTCAAACCCCAGGGCATTCTCCACTTCTTCAAAAAAATCCTACAGAAATGGTTTTGCTTTTGAGCAACAAGCAGAACATTATTTGAGCAAGAGAGAGGAGCTGATCCAGAAGTCTGCTGAGAGGATGTTGGGGCTTCCAGAGCATCCCACACTGCTGTCATGTGCTGGACGTGGGCTTGCAGCAGCAGGTGTCTGTGGCACTGGTTGTACCTGCCCTGCAGCAGCCCAGGGGCAGAGCCTGGCGGGGCAGACTCCTGTCCAGACACAAACAGATTATGCTAGGAAACAAGTCATAGGATGAAGGCCAATGTTAATTTGATCTGAATTTCAGTTTCTCTTTGTCTGAGGGAGATTTCCTGGATGCTGCAAGTGAAGACAAACTCACCACAACTTCTCAAAACCACAAATTGTCCCCATTTCACTCTCTCTCTTCCCCTCCTCTTGGGATCAACCTCCAAGCTGGAGCCAAGAGTCCAGCTGGGACCTGTGGTCTCCTGCCTCTTTCTCCAAGCCCCGTCGAAGTGCCTTATCTTTCAGCCGTCTCCGTGCAAGCTGTCTGTTGGAACATGAATTTGTGCAGATGTATTTACCATCCTGAACCAGACAAGTTTCAACAAATTGACATTTTAATATGCATTTATTCCTGTCGCATTAAAAACCCTGCTGGTGTTATGCCAGGCTGTGATCTATAATGATGTTGTTTAGCGGCAACTCCGTCATTTGGTGCTGTTGACAGTAAAATAAATTAACATAATAAACATAATTTGCTCAAAAACAGCTAAGCAAAAACAGATGGTTAAAATATTTTGGCAGGACCCGTTAGCCCAGGTTTACATGTGTGTTGAGACATTAGTTCTGTTTGCAACATATGTTACATATTTTCTTGAGCCCATTTAATATGCAAATACACCCCCGGTTGTATAAACAGGACCTTTGCAGCGTGAGCAATGGGGAGGGAGGAGGCAATGGGTTGGTGGTTTGGGTTTTGGGTTGTTTTGGGTTTTTTTGCTTGCTTTTCTGTGTCAGGACCAATTCTCAGCTGCACAAATGGGAGAAGAGAGAGAGAGTAGCCATAGTGCTGCAAGAAACAAACAGGATGGAAGGTGGAGCATAACAACATATTTGTGTACTGACACAATGGATCTGGTACTGGCTGCTGCTACCTCCTTGTGTAAGGCGCTGGTTTATTTCTTCCTCTCCCAGCCACACCACAATGTGCTGGGTTCCACTGCCTCCTGCTTACCTAATTCTCACTGCACTGGCCTGATCCTCAGCAGGAGTAAGAGGCACATCTACTCCCATCCCTCTCTCTTGTTTGTGAGGGCTAATGGGGGGGGAAAGAGGAAAAAGCAAGCTTCTCTTCAGAGAGAACTTGACATTGGAATGGAGGAGGCTGGGATTAAGTTCTTTTTAACTCTCTCTGAGCCGTGGCTGGACTGATAAAGGCATGTGAGTACTATGAAATTCTTGATAATGTCTCAAGGTTACATGTCTGCCAGTCAGTTGTTTTTCAACAGGATAGGAAGAAGGACCTTAGGAACTACTGACCTGGCAGCCTCACCTCTGTGCCTGGGAAAATCATGGAACAAAACCTCCTAGAAGCTATGTTAAAGCACATGGAGGACAGGGTGGCCTGTGTCATAGTGTCCTTCTATTGCAGAGTGACTACATCAGTGGACAAGGGAAGAGCTATGGATGTCATCTGTCTGGGCTTCGGTAAGGCCTTTGTCTTGGTTCCCCACAATATTCTCTCTCTAAATTGGAGATTTATTGATTTGATGGAGGCACTGATTAGTGGATAAGGAAATGATTGGATGGTTGCATCCAGAAGGTAGTGGTCAACAGCTCAATGTCCAGATGGAGATCAGTGACAAGTGGCGTCCCTCAGGGGTCAGCACTGGGGCCAGTGCAGTTCAGTATCTTCATCAATGACTCAGACTCGGCTTTGAGAGCACCTTCAGAAAGTTTGCAGGCAACACCAAGCTGAGTGGTATGGTTGACACATCTGAGGGACAGGATGCCATCCAGAGGGACCTGGAAGTTCTTGAGAAGTGGGCCTGTGTGAACCTCTCAGGCAGATGAAAGCATCTTTGTGCTGCAAGAGAAGCTAGGGACATCACACCTGGGTGTATTTTTACCAAGCTCCATGTTTTCTATAAACCATATATGCACGTGTACAGGTACCTAACACTGCACCTTTTAAACCACAGCCCCAGAGCAGGAGCAGGAACATGTGGGCTTAGGGACCATTGCTGCCTCTCAGTGCACAGTGGCTTCTGGAGAGCTTTCAGTTAGAAGGCAAAGGTGAGCTTCAGTGCCCTCCTGAAAGAATGGGGTATGCTCCTACCAGACAGGCTGAGTTTTGTGAATGTGTGGACTGAAGAAAAAGGTGGTAGGGAAGGCAATGCCAGTGGTGGGAGCTCTAAGTCAGTAGTAAATTGTGTACAAGTCAGGGGTTAGTGCATATGCAAGCTTCAGTACTAGGTGTCTCTCTACCCAGCTTTGCAAGCCTCTCTCTCACCTCACCTTTGCAGAGGGAGCATGGCTGTTCATGTTGTCTTCTCTACTCATCCTCCCAACACTCTGGAAAAATGCTGGGGAAGGCTCTGGGTCATCTTTCTGCTGCCAGAGCAGAACAGGCTGAGAGAAAGGGTTAGTGCCATCACCCCACATCCTGTCCATGCTGGGCCTCAAGGCATCCACATCACCAGCAGCTAGGGCCTCATCCTGCAGGGAGCACTCTGGATGCCTGGAAAGCAGAGGCTGCTCCCCAGGGAGGTTATGCTGTCCATCACTGCAAAAATACATGGCACAAGGGAGTGTTCTCAGAGGCACCTCAAAATGTCACTGTCCCTTCCCGGTGTGACTGCCACATATCTAATATAAAATACTATTTGTGAAACTTCCTTTTAATTGCTGTTTAATGGCTCCTATTATATCTCAAATAGGCATCTGCAAGTTCATTTTGACATTTATTAGAAGCCATTAGATATCAATTTAATGGTGATTTTATGACAAATGTCTGACATCATTAAAAATGTGATGGTTTATAAATTATAATGCGATGTGCTTTTGAGCATCAGGGAATTAGACTGTTTCCAAATGTGACTCTTTCTGATGTTGTAAATTAAATTTTCTTTCTAACTGATTTACGTTTGTGGGCTCAGAAAGTGAATCACAGAATCACAGAATCAATAAGTTTGGAAAAGACCTCGAGGATCTTCAAGTCCAACCTGTCACCCAAGACCTCATGACTATCTAAACCATGGCACCAAGTGCCACGTCCAATCCCCTCTTGAACACCTCCAGGGATGGTGACTCCACCACCTCCCTGGGCAGCACATTCCAATGTCTAACAACTCTCTCCATGAAGAACTTTCTCCTCACCTCCAGCCTAAACCTCCCCTTGCACAGCTTGAGACTGTGTCCTCTTGTTCTGGTGTTGATTGCCTGGGAGAAGAGACCAAACCCCTCCTGGCTACAACCTCCCTTCAGGTAGTTGAAGAGCAGCCGAAGTTGAAGAGTTCGTGGTGAAGCAGATGAGGGCAAACATGGCCAGTCAAAGCAGCACAGGTCCTAATGGCTCGATTTGGGTGAAGGCAGATGGCATTTGGAATGACTTGCTGTTTAGAGGAACTGCTTTCTCTCTCCTACCAGTGTTCCAGTAAGTACTTTTCCCTGCATTAGTCTAATCATTTGTTTACCACTTTTATTATGGTCTCACAGAATATCACTTATCCAGGGCCGTCATTCCCCTGTACCAAAGAGAAGACAAGCACTGGCCCTGCCCAGGCAGTTTACTGTACAGGCAGGGCCAGGGCTGGGGGAACAGGAAGGCAGAATTAGCATCATAAACAGCAAGCATTGGTCCTTAGGAAGCTTTTCACACACATTATAGCAGATTTTCAGAGATAATTGGCAAATGTTTATAGAAGGCCACTCATGAGCATAAGAGGATGAATGGTAGAGGAGAGAGGTGTGCAAACTGGAAATGGGTGATGGAGGCTGCCAAGGGATCCCTAAGCTACAGGCAGATCATGGATGTGGTTACCAAAGGAAAGTTCTGTCTCAGGTTGCATGGAAATTCCATTCACATTAACGTGCACAAAGCAATGGAACAGAACCATAAGCACATCTCAGATTTTAAAGAGGGCATGAGACCTGCAAATGTGGGGAAAGATGCTGCCTCATACAGGGCCCCTGGCTTTATGGAAAACAAATTGCTAAGGCCACTCTATATGCCTAGATGGACATCCTCATCCTCCAAGCCTGGGCTGTGAGCCTTGCTCAGCTGCCTTGCAGCACAGCACACAATCTACTTGCTCTCTGCTGGCTCTCACACAGGCCTGGAATCAAGAATAGTGTCCTCAGGAAAACTATGCATTTCCCCAACTCTGATATTGAGCTGTGTGGCTTTCTGAAAACAAGACTTTTCTTAAATGAAATGCCCTTTTCTGTGGGTCACAAGCATAAGCTGGGAGAGCTTCATGAAGCAATTACACAGTGGCAAAAGCTCTGTTAAAGAGGAGTTTTTCAAATCCTCCCAGAGGGTGTTTCCCTTCTACACTGAAGAATCATTTTGTCCCCATTAACTTATTTTCTTGTCTGTTTTTCCAGTTTTGAAGCTTCTTTTTTCTTTTTCTCTTGGGTAAATGTTGGTTGAGGGGTACTTGAGACAGGTCATGTTGGAACAAAGCATAAAAAAATAATACTTTGCATTTCTACCATCACAGTGCATCTGAGGGTCATCAGGTTGGATGAAGCTGAGCTTTGCTCTTCTTGACCAAGGACTTACCTCTGCCACGGCCACTGGACACAGGACTAAGGCAGGACTTCACAGCATCTTCATCATGACATATATGCCCATGATACTGTGCACAAACTGCCTGTATACAAGAGGCCTAAGAGCACCTTTGGGAGCAGCTATTCACAAATACAGCAATCTGCCTTGTATTTGGGCTGACCTGGGGAGTTAGCTGAAGGAAGCTGGCACATGTTAAACTTGTGCTTTAGAGCACTCTGCCAAAGTTCCCTCCGCTCTGGTAGGTAAGTCTCAACGTTTTAAATGGCTTATTCCAGGACACAGAGAAAATAGAAGCAGACCCAGGCTGAGCTTGAACTTCCTGACACCTAGCTGTAGTACCCTGTAGCTGGCTGAAGCCCAGCCCCATGCTGCCAGCTTGCCAGTCTGCTTGTTGATCCACAGGCACGGAGCACCTTGGGGTCCTCTGCAGGCTCCTGCACCTCTTCCTTGCCTTGTATGGAGGTCCTCTGCACAATGAAAATCGTTTTGGTCATGTTTCTCTGGCCCTTTCCCCCTTCTCTCCCTCTTTTCCAGGAGAGAAAGAAAGAGAGCGAGCTGGCGGCGCGGACCAAAGCCGCCCGCACCATTCCAGGAGAGGAAATGCCATTATGCTGGCATCATGAATGAGAGGGATTCTAGTGCTGTATTTAAAGCAAAGCATGAGCTTGGGCACATCTGGGTTCTGCTCTCAGTCATGCTCCAGGTTTTCTTTGAAGTTTGCCCTACTTACTCCGAGTCTCTCTGCCGCAGCCCCTCTCCCTGTGAAAAGAGGGCTGTAGTATTTTCCCTGTATCTTAAAGTATTGGGGTTGTGAAAGACTTGGATACTTGAGTGCAGATGTAATGAAAAATGCAAGGTAGGGTGGATTAATTATACCCCAGGTCTCTGGTAACAGCAGCCAAATGTCTTGTTCTGTGGTTTTATAAGGAAGAAATATGTGTTTGGACCACACTGTGTCATCAGGCTCTCCTCCCTGGTGCTAACATACTGGGGGCTGAAGCAGGACTGGAGGCTGGGACAGCCTTGGTGGGGAGAGCAGGGATGTGAGCTCCCCAAGGCCAGCGCTGGGGTTGCTGGTGCTGCTGCTGTGATTTTCTTAAGCCCAGGGGCCTGATTTGTCAAGCTGTGAATAGAGCTGGAGTTGCTGAGCAAGCAGAGTGCTGACTCCAGCCTGGCTTTGCCACCACAGCTGCGTTTTGGTGAACGGGGAGGCTTTGGGGTTGTGTTGGTACGAGCCATGCTCTCCCCACTGCTGTCTGCCTGTGCACGACTGCAACAAGCATCCTTGGCTTGGCCAGTGTGCTTGGTGGGGAGAGATGAACTCAACCACAGCTTGGGCATGCTAGGGTTAACCTCCGACTGGCAGTCCACGCAGCTCCAGCCCTGGTCCTTGTTTTGTGTAAAAGGAAAAAACAAACAAACAAACAACGAAACCAATCTTGTTTGTTTCTGTAATAGCAGCTGATCTGGACTGGATTTTATCCAAGTCTTCATGTGATTATACAGCCCAGTCCCCACACAAAACTATCACAAAAAGATGAGACATCTAAAAATACAGTTCAAGAAGGCCTGCTTAAATTGTAAGAAATAGTGAACTTCTGCCAGAGATTTTGGTATCTGGGTGAAAATTGAAATCCCCTTACAAGACTTGTTACATTATTGAGCAATTATAAGCATTCCTAACTAAATAATGGAAAACAAAACAAAACAAAAAAACCCAACAGTTTTACTCCTCTTCTGCTAGTGAGTTGTCAAGTGAAAATAAAACAAAGTTTGGCACTGTACAAGCAGTGAAGCAGAGTTCCTGCAGGAGGGGAAAAGCCCCTAAGTGGATTGATGGCTGTGGTGCTTCTCTCTCTTGCAGAAACATGACAATGTAAAGAGAAGAGAGGACAGAGGAGCTCACTTGTGGTGTGCCTAAGAACTGGCAGAGCAGCAAAGACCTTCTTTTCTCTGGATAATTTTTTCCTAAGTGAGAAAATGCCTGCTATAGAAACGGCATTTTCCAACTCAGGCTCCAGGTAGAGAGTGTAGACTTTCATATCTGAGAAATCACTTAGGCTACCAACTTCCTGAGCAGATGTCAGTGTTTTGAAGTGGTTTGACATTATTAAAGATGCAGGTGGCACCTTGGCACTACTGACTCAGCTCTGGGCAGTGATGGGCACTGCCCAGGGACTCAGTGTCTCATCACTCTTCCCGAAGCTCCAGTCATGCTCAGTGAGGAAAGCCTTTCTCAGATGAACCATAAATCTCAAAATACATATTTTTAGTAAAAATTACTTGTGAAGTCCAATAAAAAAAAAAAAACAACAACCTAAGAACATTGCTGTTACTGGTGAGCATGTCATTTTTCACATCTAACAGGAAACACACCAGATCTTTCATGTCAGCTTAGGCCAAAGCCAGGAGACTGTGAAACTCTAGAGAAGAAACAGATTTAAAAATTGTATTTTTTGTCTCCAACCTCCTGTTTTCTTACTGCTCCCAGATCTCCCCAAGTGCATTCTCATTTTCACCAGCTTCCAGCAGCCAGGACCTTGCCATCTAACATGTTTTTAGAGTGTATAGAGTCCAAATGACCAGTACTGAATGACTAAAACATGCTGGGTCAACAAATGCATTGCAAGGTCTTGTCTCTAAGCCTGGCCTGTTCCTGCAATGCGTCCAGCAGCCTCGGTTCCCTCGTCACTGGCACACTGCTGCAGGTGGATCCTTGAATCATAGCATGGTTTGTGTTGAAAGGGACCTTTGAAGATCATATAGCCCAACCCTCCTGCCAGGGGCAGGGACATCTTTCACTAGATCAGGTTGCTTAAAGCACCAGCTAACATGACCTTGACCATTTCTATTGATGGGGCATTCATAGCTTCTCTGGACAACCTGTTCCAGTGTCTCACCACCTCCATCATATAAAATTTCATCCTTATGTCCAGTTTAAACCTGCCCTCTTTCCATTTCAAACAGTTGCCCATTGTCCTGTCACTACAGGTCACTTTACTCCACTGGCAGCAGCTTTTCTTTTGGTTGCCCCTCCACAATAACAGGGGAGTGGCAGAATGTAATGCTCAAAGGAGCACTAATTCCTTTCCTGTGAGACCCCAGGCTGCACTGCTCCTCCTCCTGACCGCTGATGCTCTAGCTGGAGCAGGGCCTTGAAGCAGCTCTTGGCAATTCCTAGGAATGATGATGCTACAGCTCACACTTAACTCTTAGTGTCTCTGATAAACCAGGACTTGGTGGAGGGCTGATGCTTTTGTTGGCTTTTTTTTTGTTTGGTTGGGGTTTTTTTGTTTCATTGGGGTTTTTTTTGTTTGGTTGGGATTTTTTTGTTTGTTTGTTGTTTGTGTTGGCTTTTTTTCAAGTGTGAGTGCTCTGTGTCTCAGGCACAAATATTTGCAGAGCAACTGAGACTGCAGGGGGCCCATACCTACTTCTAGCCAATGCTGGGTGAGATACCAGCTTGCCCTCTTGCTGCCTGTGCAAGACACTGCTGCTTGGCCCTCCAGTGAGGATGGCCCAACTGGGAGAAATGAGTGTGTGTGTGTGCTGGGCCAGCTTCATGCCAGGTGGCAAATAAAGGACTGGATCTGAGGCATTTTTCTCAGGATTTTTGTGTCAGGCCCTTGGGCTGATGGAGCTGGAAAGGATTGCTAGAAAAAGAATGTAAGGAGAAAGCTCTGGAAAGCACAGTTAGGTCCCACAGGTTTAATCTGAACTCTCTCAAACTGTGTGAATTTGGCAGGTTGAGTTTCCAAGTTCATCTGGCTAAGACACTAAGGAATCAAAGAGAAAGAAATCTGCTTTTCACTTGGTTCCAGGTGGAGCAAGATAACTTGTTCTGGCAGCCTTTCAGTGTCCCAGAAATGTGTAATGATGTGTGCTGAGGTGCATGCCCCTACCCTCTGGGGGAGAGTTCAGCATCTGCAATAAACTTGCATAGCTTAAACCATGCCCAGAACAAGAGGATGCTTTTCAAAAGAAGCTGGCGAGTTCTCACCATTGCTTTCAGCAGTTGCAATCCAGCCAGCTGATTTAATGAGGGACTTCAGAGTACATTCTGCCTCCAAAAAGACAGGTTCCCCTTTACTATTCAAAAGGCAATAATCAACCTAGAGGGGAAAAAAAATAGTAATAATTAAAAAAAAAGCTTGCAAATATGATAGTTTCCTTCAAACTGTGAGAGCTGCTGCTTTCCTGCTCAGCTGGCACTGTTATGACATGTACATGTGAGTATTTAGCATGCTAATTAAATGCCTTGTGCCACAGGAGTGCTGGCCTCTTTTAGCACACACTTGTAAAGTCCCCAAGGAGCCAGGGCCTGTGCCCATGCTGGAGCAGCACCGTGTGGGGACCAACCATGGGCCAATGCCCTCTGAGACTGAGCCGTGGCTGCTGCCAGTCCCCTTGGCTTCCAGCAGAGAGTGAGAGCTGAAGGAGAAGCATAAACTCCTTGTTTTTCACTGGGGAAAACCCAGGGAAATAACAATTCCTCAGCAAGATCCTGGAAGAGTACTTCATGGAAGGGCTTTGTAGCAGTGCTGAGAATCACCTGCACTTTCACACATGATAAAATATTGTGGTGATTTATTACATGAAAAACCTTCTGATTACATTTAATGAGCTTCCATGAGATCAGTTTATTAGAAGAGAGAGACAGTCCTCATGAAAATAGTTTCCAGCCTTAAACTGGAAATGTCATTAGCCATATTTGGGGATCTAAAAGTCTCATCTCTTGGAAAGGCATGCATTTGCCTCAATGTGAAAGTGCAAAGATCCTTTTCAATGTGAGGAAGGTGACAAAGAGCAACAGTCCAGTTTTCCAAATGGAAATTTTAGTTCTGGTCAATGCTCATTTTCAGATTCTGCATTATTTGTGGGAGCAGTTTTGTCTTCCCATTAAGTAAAATTTTTAAGGCCAGGCTGAATGTGGCTCTGGGCAACCTGATCTAGTGGAGTGTGTCCCTGCCCATGGTACAGACTAGATGATCCTTGAAGTCCCTTCCAACCCTGACAATTCTGTGATTCTCTGAAAATAAAGGTTTGGAAGCAACT
Source organism: Indicator indicator (assembly GCF_027791375.1). Taxonomy (NCBI): domain Eukaryota; kingdom Metazoa; phylum Chordata; class Aves; order Piciformes; family Indicatoridae; genus Indicator; species Indicator indicator. Next base: position 11,049,253 of record NC_072029.1, read on the forward strand.
AAATAAAGACCAACTGAGTTTGCAGCAGTTGCTAACTCAGTTCTGTAGTCTGAAAATAAGGGATGGAAGGGCTTTGTCCCAGAGAAGCAGAGTGGCAGCTTTGTGCTCGGCTTTCAGATCACCTCGGGCTTCTCTCGGAATGATTTATTCTTCTCTTCCCTCTGTATTTATTAAACAGTTTGTGCAATGCATTATAAAAGCTGGAAACACAGCAGCAAAATCCATTTTCCTCATGTCCTGCCAATCAGCAGTGACATGAAAGCCTTGGCACAGCCTGTCAGCAGAGCAGGGGTGAGTGTCAGACACACGTTTCTTTCCTGAGTCACACGAGAAGGGAAAACTTACTGAAACGTTTGTGTGTTTGGGTTGGACCAAAGGGCCTGACAGCTCTGCTTAATGACACCAGAGGAGTTCAGTGTAATTTAAAGCTACTCTGATCACTAAGCTCACCATAAAGAAAGTTGTGGGCTTTTCCTACTTCCCCAGCTCCCACCAACTTCATTGTCCATTGGTGTCAATAGGAATGAGCGCCCTGGGTCTGCAGTGGTGAGTCTGACATTTTAATGAGCCACAGTACAGGATCTGAGCAGCTCTGAATGCCCCAGCCTCTATAGAGTACACAGATTTAGGGGGGTGGGAGAGGAAGAGAGAGACAGAGAGGGTGAAAAAAAAAAAAAAAACCAAACCAACAACAACCTTTTCTGCGTAGCTTTACACTGACTGGAGTGGAAAGAGGCATCAGCAGGTGATAGGACTGCATCCAAGTCTTGACTTTTTCCTTTAAAAATGACTGTAAAAGCCAGATCCTGTGAAGGGTTTGAATAAAACATGAGGTGAAAAACTGTGCCTCACTTCCTCTGTGAAGAAAAATTAGTGGTAGAACCCTTTCCTCTGCTTGATTGTCCCTGCAGTCCCAGGACTTAATTACAGCTTGGCCACTGGGCACCTGGACAACAACACTCCAGATACGTCATACAGCAAATTATTTCTAGATTTGTTTAACAGTAGATGTTTGTACTTTATTTGTTACAGTCATGTTGTGGTACAGCTTAGGGCACCTGAAATCGAGCACCTGAGTTGCCTGTGTGGTTTCAGGCCCACAAATGACACCCAAGGAGTGACTTGGGACATCAAAGATATATGTTGAAGGTGTGATTTCACCTTCTCTATCAATTCAAGTGGGAGGAGAAGGGACTTATGCTCCTCTCATGAACCACCTCACCATCTGTAAGATGAAGCAAACCTCTGAAACTACTTTTTTTTCTTTGTCTTTTTTTTTTTCTCCTCTTTTTGTTCATTGTGCCAGCCAGAGGGGCCTGAAGTGCTAGAACATCTTATACCTGACAGCAGGGTGCAAGGTGGTCTGCCAGCCATGTAGGATGGACTTCCTAAATAGAGCAGAGTTTGTCTCTGCTGCCTCTCTAATATGGTCCAGCCCTGCTGGGAAAAGCTTCAGGATAAAGATCTCTTTCCCTCCATGAATGGGAAGGGGTCCAACCAGACCCTGCCCTCTGCAGGAATAAGGATGCAAACTCAGTTCTTATGCCACTGACCCCAGCATGGAAGCTCCTTCTGGAGATGTACAAAGTCAATTTGCCTCGTTTCCCAGAGGGCAATCAACTGCCATAGGACAAGAGAACCATTCTGCACTATCACCCTGACTGAACTTGATTTTCATTTCCAGGGAGAATGTAGTGTGTAGAGTGTGGTGCTGCCAGTGACACAGGTGATAGCTGGCTGCAGCTAACTATCCCTTTTTTATGCCCTCTTGGCTATCCTCAACAAAACCAACACAAAGTAGGCTGACAACCTCCTTTGTTGTACAGGCAGGGAAAGCTCCAGGTTATGAGGAGCAATGTCCTTCACCCACACAGGAAAACAGTCTTGCCACCTGTTTTTGTACTCAGATTGCTTCTGATGGGAATTTTAAGCATGGTGATGAACAGAAGTTTTTCTTTTCTACAGGAACAGCAAGCCTCACAGACCTGAAAGGTGGAAGAGCTACCTCGTCTACCTCTGCTACACTGGACTGCTGCAAAAGCACATGGCCTTGTTTTCTTCTCATACCTGGAGCAGTTTTGTATATACCAAAGGAGACTTCAACCCCTACTTTGGGAAACTCTGCCACCTTCTCTTGTAGCTGTATCCCTACCTTGTACCTGTGTCCTTGCACAAAACACGTTTTTTCCTGTTCATAAGTTCATCCCATTACATCTAATCTTATCCCAAATGAGCCACCCGTGGTGTTTATAGCCTTCAAATACTTACAGAGGGTTATCATATCCTCCTCCTTTAGTCATCATTTGGAAAAGCTGTTTATACTAAATTCTTTCAGGCTTTCCTCATCCAGCCATTCCCTCCCACCTCTCATCTGTGGTGGTGCTCTTTGAAAGCCCTCCAGCCTGGCTGCATCACCCCAGGCCTGAGGTGGACAGCAACGATTGCAACAGCCCAGGTGCAGCTCCAGCAGAGCCCTTGCAATCCCCACATGTCCTCACTCTGATGTGACAGCTTGGTGGGCATCCCCAGATCACCCAGGCCTGGCCTGTCTCAGCTGCAGCAGTGGCTGCAGACTGACTCGCTGTCCCCCAGGTTTCTCTGTCCTACTTACTAGCAGTGTTTCAAATCACACAGCCCCAGCGTATTCCCTTCAGTTTGCCCAGGCACAGCCCAATTTCCTGCTCCTCTCCAGTTTCCCCCATATTATTGCTACGTCCTCCCTCATTTGCTTTTGCCTGCTTGGGCCAAATAACAGAGAAAGCAGAGATGAGCCAGCATGTGTACCCAGGCCCTCTGCCAGGCCGTAAGATCCTACCTCTCACAAGTCACAGTGACAAACTGTGAGGTAGCAAATGGCTTTTCTTTTTCCAGCCTACCTAGTTACACAGGCAGGACTGGTAACAGTCATCAGCTGACCCTCATGGTCACAGGGGTTTGAAGGTTTGCAGCTCCTACAGTGACCTGTGAGGTGCCCCTGGGTCCTCAGGAGAGATCATCAGGTATTATTTCCAAGCAGTTATTTGAGGTTAGCTACAAAAATGACTGTGTCCTGAGAGGCTGTGGAGTCTCCTTCTCCAGAGATATTCAAAACCCACCCAGACATGTTCCTGTGTGGCCTGCCCTGGGTGATCCTGCTTTGGCAGAGGGAGTTGGACTCAATGATCTCTGGAGGTCCCTTCCAACCCCTAACTTTCTGTGATTCTGTGATTCAGATACCAAGTGCTTATCGTTTCCATCAGTGATTTTGGCCACTGTGCTACCTAAAGCATGAAGCTCTCGGTGTGATTTGAGTGAGAGCAGAAAGGTGAATGAATTTCAGCAAATTGGGAATCATTTGCATGCATGTATATGTGCTCTGGTTTTGGAGGCAGAGACCAGAGGGACCTTAGTACTCATCAAGAGCACAGGGACTGAAGGGGTGATGACAAGGATCACTGGAAGTCTGTGGCCTTCCCTGGGAACGGAGTGACCTGTGCTTCAGCCAGCAAGCTGTTGCATATTTTCCCTTTTCAGAAGTAGCCTGCATCACCTCATACCTACCTAAGCTGCTTTCCAGGAGGTGACCTGCTTTCCTGAATCCAACCAATGAATCAAGCTGGGTTTATTTCTTTCTGTGAAACAATTCCTGGTTTACAAACACTTTCAGCAGCTGTTCAGGGCCTTTTATCATTGCACCTCTCACTTCCTCAGGGCTTTTTCCCACTCAACAACTGAGGCATGGTGTCTGCCAACATGAGGTGAGCATTCCTAACCTCACTGCCCTCAGCTTTTAGAAAACTGGCTCTTCATTAGGACACAGCTTACATTTCACTAGACTGCAAATGATTCTCCAAACACCAAGTCAGACTCAACCTGTGGAGCATTCCTGGTACTCACCTGTGTAATACCTGGGCAGGCAGGGCCAATTCCACAAAGCACACCACTGCTGATGTGGTGTGGCCCCCAGACCCTTGATCCCCAGTACTGAAGTGCCTGGTAGATGACACAGGAATCACCTGCCAAAACTTCCCTTGCATGACTCCAGTCCCCTCTGCCCTCCCCTTGCCACAGCAGGCTGACATCAGATGCCAGGAAGAGGACCCCTGCAGCCCCTCAGGCCAGACATCGATCCCAGATCACTCCATAATTACAGTGTAGTGGGGTTAGTGATGCTGATGCTGCCTCTGCCAGCCTAACAGCAGTCAAGTTTGGTGTGCCTTGTGTAGAGGTCATTACTGGAGACCCCTGTGCCTTCAAGTCCCTCAGGGAGGGGAGGAGGACCCCAAGGTCTTGCACAGCTCTATGTAGGAAGGTGAGGAGTACTGCTGCAATGGTCCTTTATGGTCAGCGAGGAGAAGGAAAATTCTTTTGGATAGAATTCACCTGACTTGCTATACCTGTCTCTTTTTGGATGATATGACTCCAGTCCTTGAATCCAGCAGCTGAGCCAAGTAGAGCTTTGCTAACTACAGATCTGAGCAATGGTGATTGCTTCCCCAAAATCTCCACTTATCTTCTGTGTGGAGTCAGGAGGTGGAAACAGGTACAAGATGCTCTGCAAGTCTGAAGGCTGAAAATGGACAAAAGGAAGAGTGAGCAGGCAGAGCATTGCAGTGGCCACAGTGACAAAGTCATTTATAGCTGCTTCCATGCCCTCCCTTAATTTATCCATTCCTGACCATCTCCTATTGTAAGCAGGAGCAAAAGCTGGGGAACTACCAGGGCTTCAGCTTTACTGAGTGCTACAAAATTGAGGGAGACTGTCCCAGCTCTCAAGTTGCCTGTGTTTACCCAGCACTAGAACTGGAGGAAAGTGCCCAGAGGCATCCCAGTTGGTGGGCTGGGAGTCAGCACAGGTCCCCTGATGTCAGTGCACTGCTGTGCCCAAGCTAACAAACTCAGGGCTTATTAGCCCAGGTGCAGAGCCAGGCGAACGTGTCAGTGCTGCCATCAGACCCACTGCCATGCCTGTGATGTGGGGCTGCACCTCATGCTGTTACCAGCTCTCTGTGCACATGCAGATATTGGCTGTGGCCTGGTTTGGAGTGCACAGGGCTCATAACCACTACTTGCTTCAGCCCCGATGTGCAAGACTCACATCCCTCCCCCTTCTATGTACACAGTAATAAACACCATGAAAGAGTCACTTCAAGTGAGAGAGAAGAAAGCCCAAGCCTGCTTTTGGTCACCCACTTGGATCTGTGCCTTGGAAACGAGCAAACTGCAGACAACCATCCAGCAGTAGGTCCCATGTCCTGGATAACTGTCCTTCACTTCTCACTTGGTATTAGGGACTGCCGGTCTCCTCCCAGGTATTAAAATGCGTCTTACAGGTCGGAACTGTTGTGGTCCCAAAATGCTTTCAAGTGCTTGTCGGTGGGAGGGATTTCAGCTCTCACACTGCTACAGACATGAAGTACACAGGTGACAACACACACTCTGTCATGGGGCAAGAAGGCTGCTGTTGTAAGTGCATTGAGCCCTTCCTAACAGTGTTCCCATGGCAAGGTAAAAAACCACTTGTGTATTCTGCACACAAAGTGCTTAAAAATAATAGTTTTTTGTGTGTTCGGGATGGGGGAGGTAGCTCCTTGCAAACTGCCATGCTGTGATCTGGCTGAATGTTGCAGCAGTGGAATAAAGCCCCCCTCCAACTCTTCTGTCCCGAGCACCCAAATAAGGGTGTATGTATTCAGCACAAGCACTGCTCTAAACCCCAGCCTCCAATGCTAGCAGGTGCTTCTCCCTCTCCATTCATCAGCTGAGCATAGCTGATGTCTCCTGCCAGTTTCAAAGACAAGTGAACACAATGGTGATGGGGGAAACAGCTGGGGGGCGGCAGGGAGGGGGCACCGAGGGGGTCCTGCTTGGCAAGGTGAGTGGTGCCCACTGGGCTGGCAGGCAGCCCTGCCAGTTCTCTTTGTGCAGCTCTGGCAGGGAAGGGGGGAAGGAAGAGATGACAGCAAGTGAGCGAATTCAAAGTTAAGCGGCTGGGGCCAGCAAGCTGTGACTGCCCCATGCCAGCTGCGAGCCACCGCTCTTCCAGTCAATGTGCCAATTCTTCGTCTGGAGGAGGGAAGAAAAAGCCACTAGCCATGTGTGTGCACTCATGGCTGATGGGGCTGGAGGAGGGTGGTATGGATCTGCCTTGCCCATGCCCACTGACACACAGCCATCACAAATTTCCTAGCACCTGGCATTTAGGGTGTGCTCCACCATGCACAGCCACAGCCTGGCTGGTCCAGGGAGCTGCTGGCTCCCAAGGGAGAGGGAAAGGGCGGCCATGCTCTCCACATCTATCCCAGTGCACAGAATGCCACAACCCCAAGCTTGTGTCTGCCAGGGAGTCATTCTCTAAAGTACTGCAAGGGATGGGGCCTCAGCACTAGTTTGCTTAGACCAGCTACCAGACAATCAGCTGGCCGGGAAAACGTTCGGCCCCAGAAGTGCGCCTGCTGAAGTGCTATTGTCAGCATGGTGGGCAGTCCTCTCCCCTCTCCTCGGACCCCTGGGCCACAGTCCCCAAGGGCTGGGGGATGGCTTTGCTCTTTTCATCTCTTCTGGATGAAGGAGTGTGCTTCAACGTGACCACAGCTACTGTCCCCAAACTGGGATTAGCACTGCCTGCGTGGGAAGAGAGTTGGATCAGGACAGCGCTAACACCTCCGGTGGGATGTCAGGGGGGAAGTGCAGCTGCTAGAGGCTTTTGACGACAGGCTTGTGCAGTGTCATGTCCTCTGGTAGCTGAGTGTCACGACAGAGGGTGATGGCCAGCGTCGGGCCGTGTAACCAGCCAGCCTGGGGCGACAGCGAGGCACCCAAACCCAGCGGCGGCAATCTAAGCCGTCAAGGGAGGATTATCCCGTAGCAAGGCGGCGGCAGCTGGCAGCCCCGGGAGCACTTCCTGGGCACTCCCTCAAGTACCTGGCTGCTTTAAACTGCCGCCTAGCCGGCCCGCGGGGCACCCCAGCCTGCCGCCGGCTCTGCGTGCCTGACAGCTACTCCGCAAGGCAGAGCTAAAAGCCCCTTACAGCCAACTCAGCCGAACCTCGGAGTGAAACGTTACGGCCTTCGCTGTGGCAAACGGCGGCCAGCCCTGCCCGCTCCGCTGGCGTGGGCCGAGCAAAGCAAAAGCCCGCAGCGAGACCCGCCCTGCGCCGCAGGCAGGCCCAGCCGAGAGCCGCGCTCCGCGGGCAGCCCGGGCCCGGCCGGCGGCGCAGGCGGCAGCCCAGGCGGCGGTGCCACCTGCCGGCCGCGCGGCTCCATGGCGGCGGACCGCGGAGGCGGCGGGGCAGGAGCGGGATGGGGCTTCAGCTGGGGCTCCCGAGCCCGGGCTTCGGTGAGGTGCCGGAGTGCCGGACAGCGCCTCTGGCTGCAGGGCTGAGAGCCGTGGGGAGGCTCCTTCGCACGAAGGGACTGAGCCGAAAGGACGGGGGGCGCTGGAGGGTGAAGAGGTGGGCACGGGCCGGCAGTGTATGCTCACAGGCCAGGCCAGTCGCAGCCCTGCCTGCATCAAAAGCAGCGTGGGCAGCAGGCTGAGGGAGAGGGTTCTGCCTCTCTGCACTGGTGAGACCTCACCTGCAGTGATATGTCCAGCTCTGGAGCTCTCAGCACAAGAACAACATGGACCTGCTTGAGTGTGTCCAGAGGAAGGTCACAAAAACGGTCCAAGGGCTGAAATCCTCTGCTGTGACGACAGGAGCTGGGCTTGCACAGTGTGAACAGAAGACTCCGAAGAGACCTTTCTGTGTACTTAAAAGTGCTGATAAGATGAGAACAGACTTTTTAAAGAGGGTCTGTTGCAACAGGACAGAGGGTGATGGTTTTAAATTTAAAAAAATAAAGATTCAGATTTGACAGAAGGAAGACATTTTTTTTGATGAGGGTGGTGAAACACTGGCCCAGGTTGCCCAGAGAGGTGGTAGGAGCCCCATCCCTGGAAACATTCCAGGTCAGGCTGAACAGGGCTCTGAGCAACCTGATCTAGTGAAACCTGTCCTGGCCCATGGCAGGGGGGTAGGATTAAGTGAACTATAAAGGTCCCTTCCAACCAAAACCATTCTATGAAGGCTTTCCCTGGGCACCCCAGCAGTGGGCAAGGTGAGGAGAGGCAAGGGTTCCCCCAGGTCTGCAGCCCTGGCTCGGGGGGCATCCTTGGGGACGCTTCGGCCTGAGGCACCAGGCAGTGACAGATTAACAGTCCTCTCCCTGAAGCTGGCACTGAGAGGAAGGACTTCAAGCAGCATGAGGGCAGGAGAGGTGACAGCCAGGCACCAACACTCTCCTGCTCCATGTTCTGCTGGTACTTTCTCCTGTGGCCATGGTTTAACATGTGCCCAGCAATGAATTACAGGTGCCACAGGCCAGCATGCAGGGAAATTCAGGCTGGCAGCACCTGGCCTGAGCAAGCAGCCACTCAGCCCTGCAACCGCTGACACCCAGTGCTGCCCTGAGAGACCCTCAGCCTGCCCAATGGAGTGAGAGCCCTCTTGTCCCCTGCCTCACCTCTGCACCCTGGGATTTTTAAACACCTGCCATGATGAAGGGCACCTGGTGAAGCCCCCTGAGGCAATGCAAGCAAGAAGCAGGAGGCAGCCCAGTATGAGGAGGTTGTCCATGCCAGCCAGCTCAGGTGGTAAGAGGGCAGGAGCACAGTGACACCTGTGTTACCTAGGTTACTCCTGGGGAACAGAAAGCACAGCGCTCACCAGCTGTGTTTTGTGTAGTGCAGCAGCCAGTCATTTGCCCTCGCAAGATCCTATGGCCGTGGCTCACTTGAGGTGGTGCAAACATGGAATAAAGACAAGCTCCTATTAAATTCAAAGGCGGCTGACAGCCTTCAGCCACTTCTTAATATAAAATGAAAAGACATTTTAATCACAGCACTGGCATTTTCCCAACAGTTTTTCCTTGTCCTTTCCAAGAAGGCTCAATCATTATCCCATCTACCAGGAGCACTTTCTCATTAGCAAACATCCTCTGCCTGCCTTCCCTGGGCTCTGCCAGCCTCCCCATGCATGGCCCAGACCCTGCTTTGGAAAATGCTGCTTTAAGGGTTCCAACATTTCTTAATGAGGTTGGCTAAGAAAGGGGAAGATCTGGTGTACAGGAAGAAACAAACCCATAAGAGAGCCCTCAGGGGACAGAGCAAGGCCATGTGTGCAAGTGTGTTTCCAGAAGCTCCAGTTTGGCACTCAGTTGTGTCTGATACGGGCCATCTCACTCTAGAGCTATAACCTGGAAGTCAGTCTGCTGCTACGAGGCTCCCACAGACCAGTGCCTGTTCTGTGCCATCAGAAATGAGGCAACTGCAGTACGATCCTGAAACACAAAGCTACATTCTGCTAGCCCTTGGTCTTAGGTAAACCTCACCTTCTGGAGTCATTGTACATTATTTTAAGGACAGACTATAAATCATCTTCTGTCGTATCTACTCTGTCCAAACTGTTACCAGGCCATTTCTGAAGAACTCCAACTTGTCCCTCTGCTGCTCAGACTTTGGACTCACAAAGGTTGCTGCCCTGTGCTTCATGTTACTTGCAGCCTTAAATGCTGCATTAGCTTCTACAAAGTCTGTCTTGCAAGTCTTTGCTCACCCAGCAGTCATGTGTTGGCAGAACACATGGCTCTATCTAAACCAGAAAGCACTGCAAAAAAATTTGTCTGTTTTGCTGGAAATTGTCATACTAAAGTAAACCAGAGACTTCATTGAGAAGTGAATCGTTAAAAAACCCAACAACCCACATCTTTAAATGGTAAGGCTTCAGTGAAATGAAGGTAGCCGGCAGTGCTGGAAAACAAAAAAATCATTAGCACTAGCTGAGGTTTTACTTGGAAACTACTGACATAAATGACTTGAGCTAAAAAAAAAAAAAAAAAACCAAAAAAACCCACAAAAAAAAAGCAATAGAAGTGAAAATGCTAAAGCACTGCCTGGGCCCCCATAAATAAACCAAGCCAAATCAATTACTTTTCTGTCTGTAAGTCATGCCAATTCATAAAGCACAGAGTGGATGAACAGAGGCACTTGTAATAAAGTGTTACCACTTCAGCAACTTTATTACATAGAGCTAGGAAGCAGGTGCCTTTCTTTGCAGTAAGCTGCTATTACCAAGAGTAGCAATCGTGTTGGGGCTACTACATGTTTAGTGCCTGCATAAAGACACTCAACAGCCCCACACATAAGCAATTACCAGTTTTTTACAGCACCTTTCTAAACTAAAGGGATTAAATGTCAGAGTGCTGCTATCACAGCACAAGTGGCTCAGCGATTTCCACTGGAAAACAAATGTGCAGCTTAGCACAGCCTGGAAGCCACAGGCTGCAGAGGGGAAGACTGAGCTACCACCCTTTGATGGAGTTTAACACTGAAGCTATCAGGTAGTGACAAGGAAAATGGGGACGCTGCCTTTGCTTATTTTGCTCTAGGACTTTTCTCTGGTTCAATATCTTGGTGAGCAGTCCCATGGACAGGTCCCTGCAGAGAAGAGCAGAAGTTTGGGGTGATTTAGGTAATATTTGCAGCCAATCCAACCAAGCTGAAAGGGGCCTTGAGCGGCTATCTAGCCCAGCTACCTACACCCTGGGATTTCCCAGCAGCAAGGACAGCTGCTACCTCATCCTTTTCTTTATGGGATTGTCTATACTTATGCACAGGTATTTGGGCTGTGCCTCTGTTTGTGGAGAGGTTTTGCACTTGTTCGCCTCCAAGCTCAGAGATCAGTACCCAGAAAAATACTGCTAGCAAGAAGCTAGTACAGCACACATGCTCAGGCTTAACCTAGGGAAAAATATTATCAAAATATTTCAGCTATATATTAGCTATATATTTGCTGGTTTGGTATATTAATGTAACCACGTTTCCAGTCCATTTCTCTGCTAACAAATCCTTACATGTGCAGGAATGCTTGTGTAACTAAAAAGCAATACTTCGAAGAGTCAGGATTGAGCAGTTTAAAACCATAGGAGGTAAGAATCAATGCTCAAGGCCTGGAAGATGTGAGATCAACAGAAAATGCAGAATGCCATGTTCCAGGTACTGCCTTTGTCACATACAGAGTCCCTGTCCCAGATACACTGCTTTTAAATTCACCCTAGACTTTGTGTTCTTGGGGGTCTACTTGAAACAAGCAAACACTGCTAGATAACTTATGCAAACAAACTCCCCTCCTCCCCATACTCAGACAAAACCTGTTTCAGCTGTATTTCCCATGATGGGACAAAGAGTTCAAGACAACTTCTTTAATGGCTCTTTCTAATTTCAAACCATAAATGGCATCCCCACTGTGGAGAGGGAAGGTAGCAGAAAGATAAAGCATATAATACAGTTCTGTCTGAGGCCCCATACTGCCTTGCTTTCTGTTGCCAGCTTCACATTCCATGACAGCATTTTGATGACTAGCAAGCATATTAAGGACAATAAAATGCTCTATTTTCTGCAAAGATTTGAAGCATTCCTGGACAATGTTACAAGCAAAGCACCAAAGCAGGAAGTTGGGTTTTGTGTCCCAGTTCCTGGCTCTGGGACATGAGATAGCAAATTGTGTAAAAATGATGAGAACTCTGAGAGCTGACAACACTGAACCATTTCACTGCCTGCAGCTCCACGTGCTGCTGGCTCATCTTGTCTTCTTGCTGAGATTCCAAAGGTTTTAAGGGTGAGTGGATGTTGCCCTTCAGCAGCACTTGGAGGACTGATGGTGTTTTCAAAACAGAAAAGCAAATGATACTACCCTGCCAGAGGGAAAAAACAAGGTCAATCATGCTATGCAAATCAGCTCTCTGATGGAGAGGAAAATCAAAACAGAGGAACCTGCTACCCCCACATTACAGATTGAACATGAATAAATAAAACTTAATTCTTGCTTGATTTTATCACCAGAGAGGGTGAAAGAGGAAATTATATGGATGCAAAAATACTTTGATGAATGCAGGGGTGACTTTGGAAACCTCTCAGTGCTTAGGAAAAAAAAAATAAACTTGTCACCCTAAAGCCCTGCATTTCTAAACTAGCAGGGTATCCCATACAAAGACAGAGCTGAGCACCTCTGAGCAGTTACCAGACATCTCAGCATGCTCTTGCTGGAGGCCACAGAAGAAGTAACCTAAGAAGAGCATGTCCAGCAGGTCGAGGGAGGTTCTCCTCCCCCTCTACTCTGCCACAATGAGGCCTCACCTGGAATATTGCATCCTGTTCTGGGCTCCCCACTTCAGGAGGGACAGGGATCTACTTGAGAGAGTCCAACAAAGGGATACAAGGATAATTAAGGGGTTGGAGCACCACCTTATGAAGAAAGGCTGAGAGACCTGGAGCTTTTAATTCTGGAGAGGAGAAGACTGAGAGGAGATCTAATAAATGTCTATAAATATCTGAGGGCTGGGTGTCAGGAAGGAAGGGAAAGCCTCTGCTCACTTGTGCCCTGTGATAGGTCAAGGGGCAATGGATGTAAACTACAACACATGAAGAACTTTACTGTAAGGGTCACAGAGCACTGGAACAGGCTCCCCAGAGAAGTTGTGGAGACTCCTTCTCTGGAGATTTTCAAGACCTGCAACCTGTGCTAGATTCTATGATCCTGCTCTGGCAGGGGGTTGGACTTGAAGATCTCCAGAGGTCCCTTCCAACCCCTAACATCTGTGATCCTGTAACCTGGCTCTGAGGACTGTTGCTACCCTTTTCTTATTTCATTTCAGTTCTTGACAGAAACCAGTAATAAAAGGAAATACACCAGTGCTGAAACTTCACCTGTAACATCTCAGTTCAGGTGAATAGTACGTGTATATTTCTAGGCTTTTTTGCTTACTTAAAGGCTAGCTCACAACGTAACTGATCTGTCAAAAAAAACCCTTGAATTTTAGATATGGAGCAACATTTACTGCAGGTCTTAATGCATATTCAAAGATCCTACTTTGCTTCCTTGGGCCTAGGGGGATGATGAGAGCAGTAGCAGGCACCACTGCAGGCCATCCCTTTTAATGGAGGCAGGAGGAGCTCTGAACGGCTGCAGGGCAGAAGAAAACTTACGCAGGCAAAAATGAGAATGTGAAATCCACAAAGCTAAGCAGAAGGGAACAACACAAGTTGTTAACAGAAATGCCAAATGCCTGCAAACCATTTCAAACAGCAGCACGCTTTCACTCCATTATTCAGTGTCCTAATTAGCTGAATAAAACCGGTTTTGACTCCATTGCTTCCTGAAAGAAATGGACACAATGCTGTACTCATTTTCAGTTCAAGTTTTACTTGCAATTGCACAAAGGTTGAAAAGATAATTTTTTTTTCCAAAGTTTGAAAACCAGCATAATAATTTTGGTTTCATGTAGAAAACAGGGAAACCCAAAGGATACAGAAGTTGTGTGACTATTCCAACGTTCAGCATCAAAGTGTTGCACAACCTAGTTTTATCTTGTACATTGAGTATTTTCTACTTTAATCTGCTTCACAAATTATAGCTCTGTACAAGACCCACAGGTATCTAAGATTAAAATATTTGGATAAAATAGCGTGTTCTGGAAGGTTCCAATGACATAGTCCAGATTACAGTACAAAATAATGACAAGTCAAAGCATCGCTAAGAGTTTATTCAGAAGCTTTTACTTTCGGTTCTTATATCACAAAAGACATGTTTAATGTTTACAACAAGTATTAGAAACTGAGATGTTTTTATTTCTACTATTATAAAAGTAACAGAGGAGACCATTCTAAGCCATCTTCAAAATGCAGACCCATCTCTCTCTTTTTTTTTCATTGTTGTATATAAACTGTACACAAAAAAAACAAGGCACTATACATTTTTGGATAATGAAGTAGAAAGGTCGAGTCGCATAGTTTCTCAGGGAATCCATGCTATAAATACAAATGCTTTGTTCAGTTTAGCACCTGAAGCAGCACTGAGAACAATTCATTAGCTATTGCAAAGAGAAACTTTTCAGAATGCTTTAGGAGATACATATTGGTGGTCTAGCTAATTCAGTACAAGCAGCTGCTATCCAGCTACTCTTCTGTAGTTTTGGACATGAAAGTCATGAAAGTGAATATATATTGCATTGTTAAATACATACTTGTTCTATGTGTTTATATAAATATAAATTTTTGTCATCCACAAACTAACAAAATAACACTTTACAAAGAGAACTTCTTCAAAAACCAAAATGGCAAGTATTGGATCTAGCCAAAGGACACCTGCAGCAGTAGCTCAAGAAACTACTGTTTAAGTGCATAGGAGAGCAGAGCTTGAACACGTTACCTTTAGGAGACAAAACTGAATTCCATTTCCAAAGAGTTCTCTTGGCCTTTTATAACATTCCACACCTCCAGACAGGTAGTCACTAGCAACTTCAGATTACTTCTATTTATTCTGTAAATGTGGGGAACAATTCTTCTAAAGGGCATGGAAAGTGAAAATAAACATCCCTTTAGTGCTCACTCCAATAAACACAACTTAGAAAAGTCCTTTTGCCTTCTTCAGGTTAACCTGCTTCCACGATGGCAGTGCATTGTACTCTTCCCTTGTCATCTCCAGCGCAACCTGCGTTTCAAACCAGAGGACATGCCCTTAGTAAAAACACAGGTAGCAAAACTTTTCACTGTGAGGGTGACAGAACACTGCAACAGGCTGCCCAGAGATGCTGTGGAGCCTTCTTCACTGGAGACACTCAAAACTCACCTGGATGTGTTCCTGTGTGACCTGCCCTAGGTGATCCTGCTCTGGCAGGGCAGTTGGGCTGGGTGATCTTTTGAGGTCTCTTCCAACCCCTAACATTCTGTGAACTCTCACATACCTTCACAGCATGGTTAGACACACACACAGAGACTAACAGTGCACCTATTCTCTCCTTACCTCAAAGTCCTGATCTGAGAGATAAATTTCAAGCTTCAGTGGATCAACTCCCTCAGGCAGAGGTCTGGCTAAGAGATCTGCTAATGGATACACTGTTTTACACAGCTTGGCAAGCACATCCTCCACAAGGATGATCTGATTAGAAACGTCAGCATCCTGTGGGGAGAAAAGGAAAACAGAAGAGTATCACAATGGTGAAACCATCAACAGCAGCCTGCAGATGGCATGGGACCAACCTGCACTGCCTGGCCCACAGAGCCCACAACTATACATCCAGTCCCTCACCTAGCAGCACAGCTCTGCCCTGCTACAGTTTCACACCTGAAAAAGGTCTGCACTTTGCAGAAGGACATCCTGTACTCTCAGTTTAAGGCTGAACTTAGTCATGGAGCCAACATTTCCACTAAGGATGACTGCAGAAGACTTGCAAAACAGAAAAAGTCTTTTGCCTTACGATGCCCCTTCCTTCACTGAAGGCTTCTAAAGCAGTCACATGTAATTTGGCCATGACTCTGCATCCCTGGTGGGATAGTCAATGCTGGAACTCTTGGAGCCAGCTGATCCTTTGCTCCCCTGCACCTGGAGCCTAGAGGAGACATCAGAACTGCATGTTGCTGCCTGTCTCACAGGATTGAAACCATTGTTCTGCTAAACTCTGACAGACCTCTAAGAGATGATTCAGATCACACTTTCCTTCTGTTTCAAAAAAAAAAAAAAAAAAAAATAAAAGGAAATATAACCAGGAATGCCTCTACTCTCCAAACTCCCAGTCAGAATTAGCTATGCTGTTAATTACTCTGTGCAGACTCCTGAATTGTACTCTGTAAGTTCACCCTCTGAATTTGGGTGCTTGACAGCACAACCAACCAACCACAAGTCACAGTTGCCTGAAATAAGAAACAAGTCTGTGCAAGGAAAACATTTACCATTTCTGTAATCTCTGCGATGTCTTCCCTGTGTTCCCAACTTGGGAACATGTTGGTGAAGGTCAGAGGCTCTAGGCCAGCATGAATTAGATAAGATTTGGGGGGCTTCTTCACATTTTTGCCTAAACACAGTCAAAAACCAAAAAACAAACAAAAAGGCATTACAAACAGTCCCATATTTTGCAATCACTCATTATCCAAGGCTACCTCACAAGCATGTTCAATTGATTCTTTTCTGAAAAGCCCAATTATTTTAAGGCAGTAGGAATAACTTTTACGAGGATTTTAAAAAAATGACACCTTTTAACACACTTTTCAGGAATCTTAAATCTGCCTTTTACTGTAGCTGACCACAAAGATCAAACCATATATGTGGAGTAGTCCAACAAATGTATTCGAATGTGAATGCATTAACTATACAATTTAGACAGGCTTAGCATCTGACTATTTGATTTGAAGCCTTCTCTTCCATGTATTTTCACTGTGGTTTATTTGTTTCTTCTGCCACCAACAATTCCAACAAGCACCTAAAAACTGCATTTCAAAAAACAGTGTGAATCTGCTCTAGTTGTGCTGATCCACCTTAGCAATTCAGCCAAGAAGTAAAAAGAGAGTTGCCTTTGTTAATGCTCCAGTACAGATAAGATGAATTTGTATGTAAGTGGAGAAATTGTCACTGCATGAACTCTGCCCTCAGCACAAGCTCACCTCCTTCACTGAGAATCACTAAAGGGCAAACTAGATTCTTCCTTCTCCCTAACAGTCTGCAGCTCAGCTCTCCAGACTGCTGATTGAGCAGATAAAACCACAGGAAAACAAAACAAACAAACCCCAAACCTTTCAAGGCATTTTTACAAGTGAAATAAGAGGTACAGACAAGCAGAACCACTCTATATATTCAAGGGATATACAGAGTTGCTAATCAATCTTTCAAACCAATCATGTAGTTAAACACTTGAAAACATGGAAAGAAAAGAAAGAAAGAAAGGGGTGCAGCTGGGGAGAGGGACACAGATGAGGAAAGAAACAGAGAAAAATAAAAGAGAAGTGTTCTAAGCCCCTGATCACTCAGCTATATTCTGGGATATACTTGCAGCAGCACTGGTATCTCTTGAAATTCAATTTCTCCACCTTAGTAAGTAATAACACATAAAAGCTAGTCAAGCCTGACAGCTTGATGAAATGAAATTTTGAAGTGGTTGACAGAATCCTAGATTCTGAAAGTGATAGACCACCAGAACAGCACAGTCTGAACACTAAAAAACTGCTAAGGAAGTTCACATCAGCTTTGGCATAGAAGAAACCCAAGTAGAATCAGACTTTAACAGCTACAAACTTGCTCTGTACCTGTCCAACCACACAGCTCTTGAGAACTGCCCCATGGCAAAGAGGATAAAGCCACAACTGCTGCAAAGTCATAACCACAGGTAAGGAAGTGAGCACCCAGCAAAAACCCCTCATCCTACCATATACATGCTAAACTTCAGAGCCCTGAGGAGTCACTGAAGAGCTTTCCACTGTGCATCAGTCAGATGCAGCACATTCACAGTGCAGAAGGTACTAATCCCTTTTCCCACCATTGACCTTGATGGTGTTTAAGAAATCTGGAAAAGTATCCAAACCTCAGCATGTGGATCAGATTCCATCTCTGCTGTGGCCAGAAAATATGACTTTTATTAAGAGACAATCATAGCACTGCATTACAAACACTGAGACCAGGACCTTCTATCTCTCACCGGCCTACTGAGCCACTCCAGGCACTGCAGTGCATGGGCTCTGTCCCTCCATGCTGCCATGAAGCACACTGTAGAAACCATTCCAAAGAAATGCAGCTTATCACTCCTCTGAACTGCAAAAACTGGGGGTGGTGGAGAACAAGTAACTGACCTCTTCTTTAGGAATTCAGCAGTCCCTGCCAAAGATCTTCCAGTTACTGGCCTGTCCTTAGCACCCTATTCTCAAACAAATGCTGCTGTTTGGCAAGGCAGTGCCAGGGACACCAGAGGATGAATCATGCACAGCAATAACAGAGTCAAATAAAGGTCAAATTTCAGAGCCTCCAGTAGTGGTTTTCAGCCAACTCCTGCCAGGTGTTATCACCTCCCATCAGTGACATGAGACAACTGAGTAGAAACACAACATTTGTTCCTACTCCTCAGCCTGCAGACTGGTACAGAGAGACCAAGTTATCCTCACAAGGATGGAATACAAGGGTACTGCTTTCCATCTTCAAATATCCAAATGGCTATGGGAGAAGATGACAGTCACCACCAGGTGAGTCACAGGTTGTAAAGTTTATTTTGCTGCTGAAGAAATTAGTGGCATCAGGAGGTCTATGACTGATCACAGGCTTTCCTTGCAAGAGGATGTAGTTCACACCAATTAAGCCCTAGTGATTTATTCACAGTGGGAACCTGCTCTGAACTAGCTGAACATGGCTGTTGCTGTGCCCTCTTTCTGGATACTAACCCCACACCTCTCTATTCATCCTCCATGCAAGGTCTGATCCCAGCCTCATGTAAGCTTAGATGAAGTGAGAAGAAAGCATTACAGTGTTCCAGGGAAACTATATTAGTGCTGAAAACAATCTGGTCAGTGGACTCCTTCATGCTCACCAGTTGCAGCTTGAATCACTGCACACTGGATAGCAGTAACTCTGTCTTGTAGAATTGCTCCAGCATTTCCAATGGCCACATGTTGCTGTGAGAGACTTGTTCCTGATCTTCTAAGTCTTTCTACCTCCCTCACCCAATCAAAACCCAGTTACATCAGCAAACAGTATCTTCATTCAGTCTTTTGATACACAGAAGCTTAGAAAATTGAAGAGGAGCTAGGCAGAAAGCATTCAGGTTTAAGAGGCTGTGTTCTGTGAATTCACTTTTAGGAGTCTGATGAGAAAGCCTTTTTCCTCTGCAAACTGAGTCGGCAGAGTAACTTGGCAACTTGGGAACACTGCCATTGCTAGACAAATGGTTTGCTAAGAGAGAGGGAAATGCACCTTCAAACACACTGATGTTTATGTTGGGGTAGCACCTGAACTCCTTTCAGATGGTAAGGCATGGGAGGGTTTGTCACACTCAGAGAAGCCAGGCACAACACTGTTACCTTTGCAGTACTGGAGCACTGTCTCCATGGCGCATTTTCTGTCTGTAGCCCACCTGATTCGAGCTGATCCAGCAATTTTGTTTTCCACAGGCCACCAGCCTTGCCACAGATACACTTCATGGTGATTGTCAACAAGGAACAGTGCTGCACAGCCAAAAAAAAAAAAAAAAACAACCCAACAAAACCATCATCAAACACTTGCTAGTTCTCAGAATCCCTCGAACAAGCTCAGTCTTACATGGCTTGTCAGCATCAGGACAAGATCAGTTTTTTAATTCTCTTTTGTTATTCGTCCAGCTGGACCTCAGCTGAACTCAGACTCTCTGACATAAACAATGGATTTTTATAGCAAGCTTTTGGGATACGTGTACTTTTGGTTAGTTTTCAGTATCTTTCTCACAGAAAAATGACTGTTATTGCTTAATGCTGTATGAACATCACATGCACTCATTTTCCTGTGATAAATCAAGTGAAAGGTGATTAGTTACTGAATCACTGCCTGGTGCAGGATACAGTTATTTGTTTGCTCATCACCTAGGTATTTTAAAGCATATACCTGGCTGTGGGGCAGTGTAAAGATCCTCTTGCAAGAATGGCATGGAATTGATGACAGCAGGGTCTCTGGAAGGGTAAACGTACTCGGTGGCTGAGAATTCTCCTGATGAACTACTGAGGCTGAACAGGCGGGGGGTGAAATTAAACTTTCCAGGATCTTTAAAGAACAAAAATTAAGAATATTTCCAATAGAAAATGCCAGAGATGAATGTTTTAAAACAAAAATAAATTAAAAAAAAAAAACTTTTAGAGTGACTGTGAATTCTCCGATTTTTGAAAAATCAAGAAAGACAACCAGATATCTTGGGGGACTAACAGCAGCTGTTAAAAACTTGAGCTAAAAAGCCAGCAGCCATCAGTTTGAATCTGATCTTGGCTAGTTATTCTCAGCCATTTCATAACTGGCTGTTCTGCAGCTGAAGTGAAGCAAGCCCATCTGACTTACTTTTTTTTCCACTTGGTAAATCAATCCCCCTGCTACCTTTGTTGGCAGTTTCAGAGCAAAGGCTGGACAAGAATGCATGCAGAACTGCCTCCTAATTCCCTTCAGAAGAGAAGCAAAATGTGCTGGTTAACTGTTGCTCTGTGCTGCATGAACACAGAGGGGCTGCAGAAGGGGGAGAGAACAAAATGAAACACATCATTTTCCAGCACTTCCTTTCTAGAACAGAATCACTGAACTCAGTAGATTTTTGGAAGTATCTGTCTGAAGGGATCATCTCAACCACCAAGAAGTTCTTCGAAAGCTTTACGTTAAGCCTCACAACACCATAGGCATGAGTGCCAGAGGCAGGAGTGCAGGTCTACCTTGCAGCATGCAGTCATAGGCCTTTCGATCTCTCCTTCCTAACGCATCCCAGAATCCCAAGGGCTCTGAACCTTCATCACATTCATGTATCGTCACCTTGCTGCTGCTGTGGAGCCCTGCCTCCAGCGGACATCTACAAAGCACAAGGAAACAGTGAACTCAGCCTTCTGCCCTCAACACAGCTAGCTCAACCCTGCTGGCCACTTGCATTATTAGCAGCCCGAAGCACCCTTTAGGCCTGTAGCACGCTTGATGTCACCAGGCCTTTCAAAAATGAGGACAACAATTATGAATAAACAAGATATAGAATTTCAGCAGCCACACACTTTTGATCATGTACCCAGAGGGGAGGAGATGCTGGCATGAGTGCTCAGGAGGGAATCTCGATGCCTGGTTTTGTAACTACTGCTGTCCTCCTTGCATGCTTTCCCAAATTGATTTGCTGTTCCTTATTCACAAGGTTTGATTCTAACCCTCCCATCAACTGAGATGTAATTTGCTATCCAGATGGAATCATAGAATTGTTTTTGGTTGGAAAAGACATTCAAGATCATCAAGAGCATCTCCCAAAGAGACTGGCTCTATGCAACTGTAATTAGCAGTGCAGTAGGAAGAATAAGTGCATTTGATCTTCAGTGAAAGGAAGTACAGAACATGTGTTTTCCCCACTCCACCAAATCAACTACCCATCGTTCCTCCTTACCAAGCATGCACATGCTGCAGTAATACTCAGAGGACAGCTTTGTCTCAACTTTACTTTGAGGCAGACTGTTACAAGTAAATTGCTAGCCTGAATAAACACCTCCAAAACACAGGTCAGACACTCACTGTTCTTTTATTTTATTGGCTGCCGTTCTTCCTACATCCTTGGTGTGAGATTGTGCTTTGCAGCCATGCCACAGGTAGATGAGAGCTTTGTTTATGTTGAGGACAATCATGGATGTCCGGGAGCGCAGGCTGCTGCAGTGACATGCCACTTCCAGCAAGTTTCCTTCGCTGGGAACTTCTCCTCGCACGCAATATAGCCTCCAGTCACCTGGAGCAGACAGCAGCAGTGCAGCAGGATTACACTCACATGGGATTGGCAATTCAAGACCTCTGCTCTGCAACAGCTCATACTGGATGAATGTCACATATCACAGGTCCATATGTCCCAGGATAAACCTAGCTAAGCAGCAGGTTTAGTGAAGGCTACATTGCAGACAGGATGTCTTCTGAAGCCTTGTACAAGTATTAAGAGCTAAAGAGCTTCACTGAGCAAGCAAGAGTCAAGTTTCTACTTTGTGTCATACAAGGGAAAAAAAAAAAAAAAAGGGAAACAAACACAGTAGTCCTTCTATTCAGCTCCCTTCCTCTGTGCACCTTAGGCACAGGAAGCCACGTTAAGATGCAAACTGGAACATACCCAAGCAACACCTGCACTGAAATTCTCCTACCTCAACTGCAGCATTCAAGGAACATGTTGCAAAGACTAATGAATGGGTTACAAAAGCTTAGTGTTCTCTTTGGAGCAGAACTGCTCATAAAAATACTCTCTTGCCCAGACTACAGAGAAGAACACACTTTAAAACAAATGGGCACAACTAAAATCAACTAGAACAATTTCAACACTATAAAGTTAGCTTGCTCCAGGGTAACAAAACCCATTCTGTGCTCAAAAAAGAAACAAGCTACCTTGAAACAAGCACTGCAAAACTGTCTCATGAGTTTCATGGCATTCACTTCCTTTTTCTACAGAGTATGGAAGCTGAGACTGAATTCAAAGCCCTTCACAACAGGTAAAAAAGGATTTGGGGCAGAAGCTCTTAACTAACAGTAATTTACTTTGTGCATTTTCTTCTTCCTCTTCCCTTCTTCCAGCATGCACAATCATTCCTCCTTGGAAGCACTGCAAGAAGCATGGTGGTTCTTTCCCTTGAAGCACTTGTACCTGGAAATGGAGAGCACCACTCTTCATTAAAAACATGAAGCAAGGATAGAGACTGAGGGACATGAGTCTCTACAGATTATTAAAGATGATATAATTATTGTCATCCATGAGGATGGCTTTCCCTCTACTTGACAACTGCTGACTATAGTTTAAATGACCATATATATCAGCATGCAATGAGTTTCATGTGACCTGCATAATCCAAGAAATCTCTAGCTGGAATCCAACAATCCTGATGTTCATAGGATAAAATTATAGGATAAAAAAACCCACCAAATAAACTTTAGTTTAAATTAGTTTAACCGTTACTTGAATTCTTCACAGGACCAGGGTCATATTGCCTGATGTTCTTCAAAACTACTATGGAGATAATGTAGGAACTGAAGTAAGTTCAAAATTTGGTTTATATGACAACATGCATGTTCTTAGGTCATTAAACATTGCATTGTGACTTTGAAAGTGATATAGCCAATTGCTAAATCAGCTATGTGGCACAGAATCCCACACTCCAGATCAAGTGTAGCTTTGTATCTCCTCTATGAACTCTTGTCTTACTGGTCATGTCTATGCTGCTGTTAAACTAATTACAGCATTATCAAGAGGTAAGAAGCTAGCCTGTCCTCTGTTAGAGCTTCAAACTAGCTGAATCTGCAGCTGCTAAAATTTCTGCAAGCCAAGGCACTCTAGTATGTAATTCCAAAGTAACCAAATTAAAAATTCCCAATGTATTTCATGCCTTGGCCTGGCAGAAAGTGCTTCTCCTGTTCTCAGCACTAGGAAGACAGTCCTGTTATCTGAACCTGTACTTGAAGTGAAGACATAATTTGCCTAACTGTGCTTCAACTCTCCCGCAGGGAGAGGAGAGAAGACATTCTTCAGCCATTCTCAGACATACCATCTTTAGAAGTGGCATTTGGGAATGACAATCCATAAAGGAGCTTATGTGTCTCTGGAAGTTGGAATAAAACCAAGAGCAATTTGGAGGTCTGGCTATTTATACCGATGAGAACACCTTTACAGAAAGAGAGGAGGTGAAAAAAAAAGACAATCCACATTTACCATTAGTGGCTACTTGAGCAGGAAAGCCTTACCAGGACTGCCACCTAGGTCTGCAGGAAGCTCACCTGTGCTCCTCTCTCTTCATCAAGTTCCACTGTCATCAGTGCCGATGTCCCTTTCTCACTCACTGTGGAGTGCCTTCCTTGCCAAAAGAAATACACACATTTCTCTTTTCCAACAGCTCTTACTTGCTGCTCTCCTTTTTGCCTGCTTCCAACTGCAAAACAGAAAGCACAGGCTGAAGAAAGTACTCTGGCTATAGGTTTGAACAGCACATGGCTTCATCTCATCTGCCAGCTCAGCACTATCCCATCCAGAACAAATGTCCGCTTGGAGGAACATTAGGTCTCCAAGCCAGTATGTTCCCTGTGCAAAGTTGGCATTGTCCCATCAGGTGGATGTAAGCCCACAGGCAGAGATGCCTGAGCTGGCTAGAGAAAGAGATGTAGAAATAGCTGATACTGTCTGGAGACAAATAACTGCCACGACTTGAGCCAATCTGCATGTGAAATGGTGTGTCCAGTCATGTTACCAGAAGAGTGTTACAGCTCATTTTCCACATTACACACTGTTCTCTGGCAGCAGCAGAGGAGCTGGCTGCTGAGGGATACTGCAAACAGCAACAGCTGAGAAAGCTACAGGCACAAAAGTCTTTCTTGGTAAAGTAGTATTAGAAGAGGAAACCTACAGAACAAAAGAACACCAAAGCAGTATTTTGCAGTCATAGAAAAGGGAAGTCAGGATTAGGCCAGCTTTATTTATTGGTTTGTAAAAAAACTCAGTGTTTCATGTTGGCCTATAAAGGGGGTTCGAAGCAACTTGTTTTGATTTGGTTTTTAGGGTTGGTATCTACTTGTGATAGGTATAGTGTTCACAGCAAATGAAGTTCAACAGTTCAACCAGTTATAAAATAATTTACTCCTTCCAGTGAATGCTGGCTAAACAGGTACAATTAAATCAAAGATTTAAAAAAGCCAACCAAAAGCTTTAAACCAGATTCTTGGGGAAAAAAAAAAAATAACTAAACCTCCTGCCTTGATTTCAGCAGTGCTGAGCAGCATCCAACTGAAATACTTAGGAGAAAGCATCCTGGGGTTTTCAAGATGAGAATACTCCAACCACTAATCACTTCTAAAGGTTATGGGTTTCACTCTTATCTGTACATTCAGCCTCCTTCATAAAAGTTGCTCTGAGTGGTAGAATATATTTTCCTCCACTTGGATTAGGAGCCTGTTTACAGTTTCCTATTAGAGTTCCCCACTTCTCACAAGACTTACAAAGCTTTTGTGTTTTGATTGGATTTGTCAGCATCTGAACTCAAGGATCCCCAAGTAAGACCTGCCTTCATTTCTTGGCTAAAAGCCTGAGGCTGAAGAGCTGTTACAGCTCTTCAATCAATTTTATTATTTCCCTGTTTGGAACAATTACTTTTAGACTACTTCTACTTTACTTACCACAAAAGCCACCTAATTCTTAGTTTAGTGCCAGAAAGAAGAGTTCCAATGAGCATACTGAGCTGACTGATTCTCAGCATTTTACCTGCTGCTCTCAGGCTCTTTGTCAGAACACTGCTGAAGTTTTCCACTTGAGACTGAAACTCACAGCAAAGGGTTTCCAGAAACAGTAAAAAGGACAGCAAGGGCAATGAGTTGGCAAGGGCTTTTCCTGTCATTGTTGCTGTTCTCCAACACCCAGCAAAGGCTTTCCTTGTTACTAAGCCTACCTCTCTTGCAAGACATTCAGACCACTGCCATTAGTCCAGCTGCCTAGTTATTTTGTTGTTAAGCTGGGGGCACATTCTGGCTTAATGAGCTGTCCTGTGAACACATACAACAGCAGCTGCTGGGTGAAAGGAGAGATGGACAGTGTTACATTTAATGTATGAAAAATAACTACAGCTTTGCTTTTTAAAAATACTTATATACTTTCTTTTAAATAAAGTAAAATAATAATTTACTTCCTAATGGTCTAGCAAGGCTGAATTAGCATTTCTAACCTAAAGTGTGGCCAGCAGGACAAGAGAGGTGATTCTGCTCCTCTACTGTGCTTTGCTGAGATCCCACCTGGAGCACTGCATCCAGTTTTGGTGCCCCCAGCATAAGAAAGACATGGAACTGCTCGAACAGGTCCAGAGGAGGCCACAAAGATGATCAGAGGGCTGGACAGGCTGAGAGAGTTGGGGCTGTTAAGCCTAGAGAAAAGAAGGCTCTGGGGAGACCTTAGAGCAGCCTTCCAGTAGCTGAAGGGGGCTTACAAGAAAGCTGGGGTGGGACTTTTGACAAGAGCTTGTAGTGATAGGATGAGGGAGATTGGCTTTGCACTTGAGAAGGGGAGATTTAGACCAGATAGTAAGAAGAAATTCTTTACAGGGAGTGTGCTGAGACACTGTTCAGGGAGGTCCTGAATGACCCCTCCAGGGAGGTGTTCAAGGCTAGGCTGGCTGAGGCCTTGAGCAAACTGGGCTAGCAGAAGGTGTCCCAGCCCCTGGCAGAACAGTTGGAACTGGATGATCTCTAAGGTCCCTTCCAACCTAAACCATTCATATGAATCTATGAACCTTTAAAACAGTTTCACATCCAAGGAAGTCTAGGTCTGGATCTCACCACTAACAGCAGCAGTTTTAGCTGCACTTCTCCATGTTCCAGCAGGATAACATGGGATTGTTCACTAACCTGTAGTGCTCACCATGTACTTCCACTTCACCACATATGTGTCCCCCTCATGGAACTGCCCGATGCTTTGCTTTGGCAGTCTGCTATAATCGAATTCCAGGATGTGCCAGACATCCACAGAGGCAGTGATAATTTCAAACTGCCTCCCATCTTCTCCTTCTACAAGTCCATAGCCTCGGCCAATATTCATTCCATCCAAGACTGTGCCTACAGTTGTCTGGGGCACAGGTACCATTAGCATGACATCATATGGTTTAGAGTCAGATCGGGATTCTTCCTGTCAAAAAAACACAAAAGAGACTTCTTTGAGCATAGCCTTTTTCTCCTTATACCACAATCCCACTCAGAAAGTTTGAGCCCTGCATATTTCAACACTTTGATATCTTGTCAGCACTTGATGCCTTGTCAAAGCCACCCTGGCAGTAAGCATTGAGCTGCTTGGCACTAATATAAAGCACTTCTGTGGGCTCACTGTAGGTGGAGATTTTCTGACCTCTGGGTCAAAGCCTGCATGATAAAATGCTCTGGATCCTCGAGAACAAGCTTCCCTGGCTTCCATCCCAGCTGGGTCATCTAGTCTGAAATACCTAGCATGCCTGTTACACACACCTTCTGGTGAAGGGATTCGCTAGAATTCTTCTCATTGAGTTTCTTCAGCTCTGTCCAATCAAGAAATTTTTCTTTGAACAATATAGTCTCATTATGTTCTGTGAGTCTGCCAAACACAGCCCAGTCTGGGCGTCCTTGTCCCTTTCTGCACAAGGGGGGAAAATAAAAAGAAATCAAATCGAATTAAACACTTTGAAATGAAGGCAAAACAACTATGTTTGCAAGAAGCCAAAACTTGCTCTTCATACCTGGGTATGAGGGGATTGCATTCTCCTGGGTCCAGAGGATTTATGTCACAATTGGAGTAGTCAAAGGTGCCATTCCACAAGTGTTTTGCCAGCTGGAATGCCACTTTCCTTTGTGCTAAAGTAACTTCCTTTCCATGCCATACATAAACTTCACTGCCAAAATCAAATACCAGCACCTGAAAAAACAAACCAAACAAAAGAATTCAAGAATCTACCATTAAGTTAGGTGATACCATTTATCCTCCAGTTTCCTAGTGCTGCAAGATGGCTTAGGGTTGGACAGAAACTCCTCCAAATATCTGAGTTTCTGCAGTAGCACTAGCACTGCAGTGTCAGTAAACCAGAGCAGTGCTCTGCACTGTGACATCTAATAGTTGAGGATGACTGGAAGCAAGTATGGGGAATACTGTGAGGTGTATCATTAGTTGGTAACTAGGTCACCAGCAGATTAGAGAGGTCTTACTGTTAAAAAACTGATTCTATTACATGACTGACTGTCATCCAGCTCCTGACATTTAGGTCTATGCTTTGTCCTGCAGTTGGGGAGGGCTGACAAAACACACAGCCCAGCAAACAGGCAACAACTTGAGTATGTTCAAGACAAGGCATCATGTTGGACATTTTTCATTTTGGAAACCCACTCTCATTTCTCCTTAGATGGGAGAAATGGTTGTTTGAAAGTGAAGTGTCTGCTAAGGATAGGGATAAAAATGGCTGAAAGGGAAAACAGTTGTGGGGTTGGGGTTTTTTTGTTTTGTTTTTCCAAAGTGCTACCTGGTTTGTACTTAATGACTTGGGAGTGAGCCACTGTTTACAACAAGATTTACACTTCCTAAAATAGTTTCACTTGAAAAAGAACATGAACTCATTTCTTGAGACCTGCAGCCCACTGTAGACAGCAAAGTGTTCAAAAGCCTCTCAGAAACAGAGGACCCGAGTTTCAGTGAGCCTTTCCATGAGCATTTGGAGTTACTGAGTAATTGTCAGCTGTATGTTCCTGCACTTACCACAGGAGCATTGAGTGGCACTATACCTCTTTTGGTTGCAGCAGTGTACACCTTGGCACCTTT